>NW_022196915.1:13239558-13316966 GCF_008632895.1 Mastomys coucha
GATTCAATTCTATTTACTTAAAATATGTTTTAAATGTTAACAAATTCAGATAAATTGAAATCATGTAATGTTTCTCATCATAATGCAATAAAAGTTAAAAAAAAGATGGAAAAAAAAATCAAAAAAACAAAAAAAAACAAAAAGAAAAGAAAAGAAAAGAGGAGGGACCCATGGCTCCAGCTGCATATGCAGCCTTATGGGGGAAGCCCTTGGTCCTGTGGAGGCTTGATGCCCCAGCGTAGGGAAATGCTAGGTCAGTGAGGTGGGAGTGGGTGGGTGGGGGAACACCCTCATAGAGGCAAAGGGGAGGGGTGATGGGATAGGAGATTTGTGGAAGGGAAACTGGGAAGGGGGTATCATTTGAAATGTAAATGAATAAAATGATTAATAAGTAAAAAATAAAATAAAAATATAAAGAAAAAAAAAGAGTGGACATACAGGTACCCTGTGTAAAGGCCCAAGACACAAAAAGGTCGAAGGACTGTGAACACAGTCAGAAGATCTCTGCCTCTGCAGTAGAGTGAATGAAGATCAAGGGAGGCGGAAAGGAAAATGTGCAGGGAGTCATTTTGTTTACACAGGAAGGTTAAGAGTATTTTAATCGGGGGGAAGTCATAATCTGGTTTGTATTTTTATACCACTAGGACTCTGGTATAAAGAATGGATTAGTAAACAATCAAAACAGGAAGACAAATTAAGATGCCCTGCATTAGCCTAGACAATAGCTGTACGGGCTGACTAGACAAGTGGTGGAGACATGGAGGAATTTAGACGCTATTCAGAGAAATATACTTGCATCCAATTTTAACAGGTCTTAAATTGATTGTACAGTAAAAGGGGAGAAGGAAGAAGGTCTGAAGAATTACTTTAGTGTTTGTGGCATGAGCATATAGGTGAGATTTATTCTGAGGGAATTCGAGAAGTAGGTCTGTGGAGGCTGTGAAAGATCAGAATTTTATCTATAAACATCAAAATTGAAATGTAGCTCACGACTATACTGTCAGCACTGGAGAAGCTGAGGAAGGTATACAGCCCAGAGTTTGAAGCCAACCTGGGTTACACAGTTCCAGTTCAGCCTGGGCTACAAAGTAACTCTATCTCAACAAAACAAAACAACAAAGCCACAGAAATGTCTAGCCAGGTAAAGGCTCTTGCTGCCAAGCCTGACAGTTTGAGTTGTATCCCTGAAATCCATATGATGGGAGAAGGGGATTGATTCGCATGTGTTGCCTATCGATCTTCACACCTGCTCTTTGGCATATGTCCCCAGCCCCACAATAAATAAGTAAATCAAACCTTTTTTAAAGCACAACAAGCAGAACACTGCAGTGTTGCTTACATATTTCTAGTGGGCAAACAGCCATGTGCTTTAATATTTGCTGATCTATAGGCCAGACTCTCTCAAACATGGTGCTAAACACATTTTCATTTGTTGCTTTTGAGATTTAACTGCTTTAAAATTCTAAATGAGATGAACATGCATGAGTACATTATAAATTGAATGAAATATAGCACCTGGATACTTTTATGTGCCTCACTTAATGCTAATCAAAATATCGTAAAGCCCTTGCAGCCAATTTCCAGGAAGTCACCCCATGAGTGAGATGCCTTCTCTCTCTTTTTTTTAATTAGATGTTTTCTTTATTTACAATATCTCCTTTCCCAGGTTACCCTCCAAAAAAGAAAAGAAAAAAAAATAACAAAACTAAAACTAAAACAATCCCCTGTTCCCTTCCCCCTCCCCCTGCTCACCATCCCATCCCCTCCTGCTTACTGGCCCTGGCATTCCCCTACACTGGGGCATAGAACCTTCACAGGACCAAGGTCTTTTCCTCCCACTGATGATGGACTTGGCCATCCTCTGCTATACACATGCTGCTGGAGCCATGAGTCCCCCCATGTGTACTCTTTGGTTGGAGTTTTAGTCCCTGGGAGCTCTGAGGGTACTAGTTAGTTCATATTGTTGTCCGTCCTAAAGGGCTGCAAACCCTTCAGCTCCTTGGGTCCTTTCTCTAGCTCCTTCTTTGGGGACCTTCTCTTAAAGGGCCCTATGAAGCTTCTCTTTCAAAATTTTTATTTTAATTATGTGTAGTATGTATGTGTCTCTGTGTCAGAGAATGTGCACATCAGTGCAAGTGCCCATGGAGGCCAGAGACCTCACATCCCTCTGGAACTGGAGTTACCACCAGTTGGGAGCTGCCAGACATGGGTGCTGGGAACTCTGGTCCTCTGGAAGAGTGAGTGTTATACACTCTTTACCACTGAGCAACCTTTCTAGCCAAAGCTCATTTTCTTGAGATGGTTTTTTTTTTCTGCAGCATCATTGCTTTTGCAATTGAATCTTTTTTTTTTCTCTTTTTTCTATGATTCCAAACAAACCAAAAACACATAGGAAAGCATCAACATTGTCCATGAGGTAATACCTTCATTGGCATAGAAAATGTACCTGCCACACATCTGGCAATCACTACTTTTCCTTACCACTTATGTTACTTTGTTATTTGAATATAGCTATTAAGTATTTCAATAAGAAATATTTTATAAGTAATATATATATTCTTATATTTAATGAGTTATTTTAAAAGAATAATTTCCATTAGCATCAACTTGAAAATTCATTCTATAAAGTTTTTTTATTTATAGTTTGTATTTGCTGTTACCATTTGTTATCAAGGCAAGCTACTTTTAAACTATTAAGTCTTCGTTCCAAAATACATTTAAAACTTTGAAACATGAAAGTATTAGTAGTAGAAAGAAACATATTTCAAATTCAAATGTATAGATTGTTAAGGTGTATATAATTTAATAAATGTAATCATATATCCTGATTATATGTTTTTAAAAAAGTTATGGGTACGTGACATAGACATTCTAACTACTAGCCCAGCTTTTAAATATATGATTTGGTCTCTGTCTTAGTTGCTAAGTTGCTATGATAAAATAACCTCGTCCAGGCAAGCTAAGGAAGGAAGTGTTTATTTTAGTTCACAGTTCAAGGTATAGTCCATTGTGACAAGGGCCAACAGCAGGAGCCAAAAGCAGCTGGCCACACTACAACCAGAGCCAGAAGAGAGTCATGAGGGCTTGCTAGTGACTAGGCTGTTTTCTTTATTTTATACACACCAGAGCCATCTGCCCAATGAATAGTCCTACCTGCAGTTAAAATGGGTCTTCTTGAATCAACCTAATCAAGTTATACCCCATAGTCATGCCAGAGGCCTGTCTCCCTGGTGACTCTAGATTCTGCCAAGTTGACAACATTAACCAGCAAATTTCCTTTCCTTTTCTTTTTTTTTAAAGATTTATTTATTTATTTTATGTGTATGAGTACACTGTAGCTGTACAGATGGCCCTGAGCTATCATGTAGCTGCTGGGAATTGAACTCAGGACCTCTGCTCGCTCTGGCTCTGCTCGCTCCGCCCAGCTCCCTCCGGAGTAATACACTGTAGCTGTCTTCAGACACACCAGAAGAGGGTGTCAGATCTCATTATGGGTGGTTGTGAGCCACCATATGCTTGCTGGGATACAAACTCAGGACCTTAGGAAGGGCAGTCAGTGCTCTTACCCGCTGAGCCATCTCACCGGCCGGCAAGTTTCCTTTTCAATTAAAATTTCGCATCAATGTATATTGTATTTGACTTGTTTTCAAGCCTTTGTACATTCATAAACTCTACTTAGGCATAAACTCATTTCATAATCTTCACCCTTTTTATACATGACTTTTCGAACTGTTTAATGAAATTTTTATATTTTCCTTATAATAGAAATAATTTGTTTTTTCATCAAAAACTTTGACAACTAACCAGCAAAAGAATTTAAATAATATTAGATGTTTACAGCTCTCTTTTCTCTTGTAAGCTTTTAAACATAAAAATTTATTTTAATTATTCAGGCTTACCCAGAATCTGCAAGAAAAGACTGGGTCAGAGAGTGGCCTGGCCAGGTTGTTCTTTGTGTGTCTCAAATGTTCTGGACATCCGAGACACAGGAAGTCATAAGTGGTGGAACAGAGGTAAAGCATCATTTGATTTTAAACAACAGCATTCTTTTTCTCATTCCATACTTCTTTGTTTTCTTAACTTTTCTTTGCAATTTCTATATGTGGCATTAACATTTTTGAAAGCTTGTTATTTTTACTAGGCCTACACAAATTTACTCTGTAACTCACTTATATTTTGAAATAGATTATGAAGTCAAAGCTATTCCATAAATAAGTAACTATATACGTAAGATATGTATTCTAGGCATAGCTGTATGTGTGAGTGTGTGTGTGTGTGTGTGTGTGTGTGTGTGTGTGTGTGTGAGTAGTGTCAATTAATCTGCTGCTATTTTGTAGGGATTAAAGAAGTACTACAAGGAACTCCAGTATCAACTAAATGACATTGTGGAGCTGGTGAGAGGGAAGTTGTCTAAGCAGACCAGAATCACACTGGGGGCTTTGGTTACGATTGATGTCCACGCCAGAGATGTTGTCATGGACATGATTGAAATGGGTAGGTGACCGTTTCTTTAATACGAAATATAAAGTATTGATAGTGTTTAAGAAACCAAGACATGAGTTTTTTTCTTAACAGGATTTCTTTTTGAATGCTCTTTTGTTTTCTTTCTGTTTGTTTGTTTTTGAGACAGTGTTTCTCTGTGTGGCCCTGGCTGTTCTGGAAGTAGCTATGAGCACTAGACTAGCCTCGAACTCACAGGATCTGCCTGCCTCTGATGCCTCTGATTGCTGGGATTAAAGGCAAGACCACCATCATGTGTGAATGATCTTTTCTTTAATTTGAAAACATGAATTATTTTAATAGTGCTGTGATAATAAAAAATTACTTTTCAGATTATATTCACTTAATGATTTTATTTCATTCTTTCTAGGTGTCTCCCACGACACAGATTTCCAGTGGCTCGCTCAACTTCGTTATTATTGGGAATATGACAATGCTCGAGTTCGTATCATTAATTGCAATGTCAAATATGCTTATGAGTATCTTGGTAACTCACCTCGACTTGTCATAACACCTTTAACTGACAGGTGTTACAGAACATTGGTATGCACTTAAGTTACTTTGTTCGTACATTGAATATGATTTTTTGGTACAGAATTTATTTTCTTCTCCAAATTTAATATGGGCTATCCTCATTTGTTTAAAACATTTTTACAAGTGTTGATGTGTGTATGTGTGTGTGAGTGGGGTGCTGTCTGTGCCCAGGTCAGAGAACAACTTTCAGGAGTCTGTTCTCTCCTACCTTATGGAACCTGGGGAGTAAACTCAGGTGGTCAGGTGTGGTGTCAAACACCTTTACCTGCTTTGCCATCTCTCTGGCCCCTCTTTTATTAACTTATCTCTGGGAATATAGAAGTATAGCTACTAATAGTCCACAATAATGATAGATCTAGGACCTCTAGTTAAATCTAAATTTCAAGTGATTGAAAATATACTCATGTATCTTGTGTCACTTAAGGATAGAGATACATTCTCATGCAAAGTGTGTCTCATGCAAATACCAAAAAAATGCATTTGCAAAACTAGATGTCCCACACAACTAGTTTCTCATGGCCAACAGGAAGAGGTTGTATGTTATTGGCATCATCTACTGTTAACTGAAGCATCATTACATGGTTTGTGATATAGGGTGTGTGTGTGTGTGTGTGTGTGTGTGTGTGTGTGTGTGTGTGTGTGAGTGTCCTCTAAATAATGAAAAGGAAGCAAGGGAACTGTTAACAAATCATCCATCGTTCATCTGAAATTTAAGTTTCCTTGTGCATTTTCATTTACTGCACCTGTCAACCCATTCTGGGAATTGAGGAGGAGTGTGAAGAAACAGCAACCCATTAAATGCCGAGCAGTTAGAGTGTAAAGTTGAGTTCTCCAGTAGCAGATGATGTGAGGATTGTGTGCATATGATTTATTAGAGCAAAAATTCATACACTGTTGAATTTAAACTGATTAATTGAAAAGAAGAATTCATATCAACTATAATACAAAGTGGAAAGGGATGGTAGTGGTAAGAGAAATACAAAGCAGTTCTTTGGGGATGCAGAAAATGGAAAACATACCAAGACTAAGGAGCACAGTCCAGAGAAA
Organism: Mastomys coucha; assembly: GCF_008632895.1. Taxonomy (NCBI): domain Eukaryota; kingdom Metazoa; phylum Chordata; class Mammalia; order Rodentia; family Muridae; genus Mastomys; species Mastomys coucha. Next base: position 13,245,640 of record NW_022196915.1, read on the forward strand.
TCATAGATGACACATTTGTTTGTCTTCCAAATCTAGACCCATTGTACCACTGTGCCAGGTGTTTACCCTCTTTACAACTAGCCATCTGGAGAATGTTTTTCTTATCTTCTGCCTAGTCCTCCACATCTACTTTCTGAAGAAAACCATCTGGAGTTAATTTTACTCCCTCAGAGCTAGATGCTCTGTTGTTGAAGGGAGAATTAGACAACTAGGAGATTTTGTTCCATATTACTGGCTGTGGAGACCCTTTAAACTTTCTATTGTATAGTCAAAAAGTTCTGTGCTGAGAGATAACAATATAATAATACCTGACTTCCCTGAAGCTACAAATACAAATAACTTCATTTGGCCAATGGCTATCTAGTTTGTTTATTTATTTGTGGTTTTAGTTAATCATAGATTCTTTTCACACAAACTGTTTTTTTATCCAGATAGGTGCCTTCTATTTAAACCTCGGAGGTGCGCCGGAAGGGCCAGCAGGCACAGGAAAAACAGAAACCACCAAGGACCTGGCTAAAGCTCTGGCTGTGCAGTGTGTAGTGTTCAATTGCTCCGACGGGCTAGACTATCTAGCAATGGGAAAGGTAGTACTATCAAATTTCACCGGCTTCCAGCTAGGCCTGCCTGGGCACACTGAGGCAAATTCCTGAGCTAATAGTACTGGGTTGTAGTTTATGTGTTACTTGAGCTTTGCAAAATTTTAGTGGTAAAGATGATATCCTTGGAGCTTTTAAAGCTTAATTTTAATTTGGAGTTAGAAGGTCAAATGTCTTTAAAAAAACAAAACAAACAAACAAACAAAAACAAGAATATTAACCATTTGCCTACCATGTCCTTAGTTTTTCAAAGGATTGGCTTCTTCGGGAGCTTGGGCTTGCTTTGATGAATTCAATCGAATTGAACTGGAAGTACTATCCGTGGTGGCGCAGCAGATTCTTTGCATTCAGAGAGCTATTCAGCAGAAACTTGAAGTGTTTGTTTTTGAAGGGACAGAACTTAAGCTCAATCCAAATTGTTTTGTAGCTATTACCATGAATCCTGGCTATGCAGGACGTTCTGAATTGCCAGACAACCTGAAGGTAATTTGGGAGTGTAAGTTTGTTTGTCCATCATTGCCTTCGTCCCTTTCCCAGGCGGTAAAGGTAAAGCTCCAAGCACTTCTTGCTTGGTGACACCGAGGCTCAGAGTCACACGTGCTAAAGAAGCCCTCTCCCACTGAACTGCTGCCCAAGACTGAGTTTAGTAAATAGTCTCACTAAATCGCCAAGGCTGGCGCTGGACTTGTAATCCTCCTGTGTCAGTCTCTTGTGAGTAGCCAGTGTTCCACGTTCATGCTTCTGTGCCCAGCTTTCAAAAATATTTTTAGAAGTCCCAAACTATCAAGTACACAAAAACATGTAACTACTGCTGGGAAAAATAGTTTATAAAACGTGACTATCCACATCTTTTGATCCTGCATCTGTTTCACTTTGAAAATGGCCTCTTTTATGTAAGTAATGTACTTCATTTATTATATGCCTCAGGTTCTTTTCAGAACAGTAGCTATGATGGTTCCAAACTATGCCCTCATCGCAGAAATCTCCCTCTACTCCTATGGATTTCTGAACGCAAAACCTCTGTCTGTGAAGATAGTGATGACCTACAGGCTGTGCTCCGAGCAGCTGTCCTCACAGTTTCATTATGACTATGGAATGAGAGCAGTGAAAGCCGTGTTAGTGGCAGCTGGAAATCTAAAATTAAAATACCCCAATGAAAATGAGGACATACTGGTGAGTATTAATTACATATGTGCATTGAGAAAACCTTGGAAAGATAACTCCTTAAGTGAGATAACCAAGAACAACTGTACACAGACAGCTGAGTTGCTGCTCCAAGTCTTTTAGGTAAGATTGAAATGGTAGTTTTAGGTTGTTTATTGTACTTTATACTTTGTATATAGGCCTTTAGGTTTGATAAGTAAAGTGTTGGTTTCTGATTGTGGGGATTCTAGGAGCAATATAAAATAAACTGACTTTTGGCTGAGTGTGTGTGTGTGTGTGTATGTGTGTGTGTATGTGTGTATGCAGTAAACATGTTAGAGCAGGCAATTACATTGTCTTTTTGTGATTTTAGCTTCTTCGATCAATTAAAGATGTAAATGAACCAAAGTTTCTATCACATGACATACCCTTATTTAATGGAATAACTAGTGACTTATTTCCCGGTATTAAGCTTCCTGAGGCCGACTACAAAGTAAGTGAACCCATGAGAATTACTCTGTACAAAAAAAATTCAATTGATGGCTCAATTATTTATAAACTGTTATTAAATTGGGGACCTTATTCTGTGTGGATGGTCTTGGGGGGGACTTTGAGTCATTCCTCATTTTTCAAAGAATTTTGGAAGAGTTTGAGAAGCATTGATATTAGTTTTTTAAAGATTTAGCAAAACTCCTGTGATTATGACCATCAAAATACACAAAATTTAAATCAAATTTGGAATAGAAAAAAATTAAAAGATACTTGGTATGATTTTATTTTGAATCTGTTAAGGTTTAGTTTGTAGCTTAATATATGGTCCATTTTGTAAATTTCTTTTGTAGACCTAAGAATCTGTATTCTATTGTTATTTGGGAAGAATGTTTAGATCTATTAGCTTCACTTGGGCTGAAGTGTAATTCAGGTTTGTGTCTTAATTGATTTGATGTTTGGATTGTCTGGAAAGTAATGAGAGGAGAATGTTAACCTCCTTTACTATCACTGCCTTGTAATCCATGCCTGCTTTAGAGCCTAAGTGTTTGCTGTGTACCATTATGTGCCCAGTGCTGGGTGTACTTTTATAACTGCCTTGGTATTTTGTTTTGTTTTGTTTTGTTTTGTTTTTTGAAAATTTGTCCTGTTTGTCATTGTTGAAGACTTTTTATGTTTTATTATTTTTTTATTATTTTCTGTTTTTTTATATTTTTATAGTTTTCAGCTTTAAGCTTATTTTGTCTTTTTAACCTTTTACTATTTCTAAATATTCATTTACTATTTATAAATGAGTATATCTACCTCAACTCTTTTATTTCTATTTTCACAGCATATCTTTCTCATCCATTTGGTTTTGCTCTGTGAGTGTTCTATAAGATGAAACAGATGGCAAATACTTTGGTCTTGTGTTTGCTTGTTTTTTTAAAAAATATATTTATTTATTTATTTCATGTATGTGTATATGTGTGTATGCACATGTGCACATGCATGCCACAGTGGTCATGTAGAGATTGGAGAACAACTTGCAGAAGTCAGTTCTCTCCGTCCAGCACGAGGTTCTCAGGGACTCAACTCAAGTTGTTAGGCCTGGTGGGTGTCCCTTCTCTTACATGACTATAGCTTGGGTCAAGTTGAGGTGACATAAAACTAGACAAGACACTCAGGAAAGACTAACCCATTTCCGAACTTAAGTTTCATCAGAATGATTTGTATCTACAGTGCCTTATGGTTCTTAAACTTTTATATTTTTGATATTTTAGCTTCTCTGCTTAGTCCTAGTTGCTATGGTATGAAGAGTTATCTAGCATATTCTTTTGTTTCTTAACCAAAAATAGAATTTTGGCAAACACCATTAAAAGAATTGTTCTTATTTAAACATATGATCATTAATAACTTACATTGCTATATTAAAAGCATTTTAGTTCTATTCTTTTTAATTTGAAAATTCCTTTTGTATGACATGACTTATAATAGCACTTTGTAGAAACATATTTCATTTTTGTTTTATTTTAGGAGTTTTTGGAATGTGCACATGAAACCTGCCAAACACATAATCTTCAGCCTGTTAAATTTTTTCTTGAAAAAATTATTCAGACATATGAAATGATGATTGTTCGACATGGGTAAGAATATTATCTGTCATAGTTTAATGTTATTTTAAATTAAACTGAAGAATGAAAAGAAGCAATAAACTTTTTATATTAAAAGGCTAGGGAGCAAATAACTCCTCTCTTCTCAGTAGCTTACAGCAAAAACAAAGAATCGGGAGAGCCATGCACACCTCTAATCCTACTTTGAGCATCAAGGCAGAAGGGTCCTGAATCCAGGCCAGGTTGGCCTATATATGAAGATCCTGTCTCAGAAACTACAATAAACACAGCCTACATTGTTAGGCATCAGTTCTGAAATCCACTTGAGCACCTAATAGTCCCATTTTCAGAGATGGTTTTACTGTGAAACTAATGGAGTATAAGTTTTAGGGCCTTGTCTTTATAGGGAGCCATCTAAGCAGCTATAAACGTTGTGTGTATATAACTTATTTTATAAGGTGGATATGTAATTTTGTATTTATAATATATGAATTTTTTATTCTTTTTTTAAATGTGAGTTTACTGTACTCTTATCTTCAGACACACCAGAAGAGGGCATCAGATCCCATTACAGATAGTTGTGAGCCACCATATGGTTGCTGGGAATTGAACTCAGGACCTCTGGAAGAGCAGTCAGTGCTCTTAACTACTGAGCCATCTCTCCAGCCCGAAATTTTTGTTTTTAAAGGATCTCTTAAAGTGTGTAAACTTTATGTTCTTTATAATATCTTAGACCTAACTCTGCTTGAGTTTTGTTTCTTGGGAGGGTCTTTCTAATCAGCTGTTTTCCACAGGACTTGACTTAACATTTGAAAGGTCTTTTTTCCTCAACATGCATATAGTAACAAGAAACAAAAATGTTATTTTTAATAACTAAAGAATGGTTCCAGCCATTTCCTGTTTGCTGAAAATTAGGGTCTAATAATCACAATTTTTGAGAAGTTAAAATAGAAACCTTTGTATTATATAAAATTTGAAACATATTAAAATGAGGGAATAGTAAGCCAATCCTCACACATCCAGGGTTGAGCACATGTATATGTTGTTAGATCAGACTCAGGAGGTAGAAATCAGTAAACATCTTCTGAAAATTATAATCAGCTTTTATATGTTTTATCCTCCATCTGCCCTAAGTACAGTTTTATTTCTCTAAATCCTTGTGGGAACCTTACCCCTGCCAGGCTTAGGAGAGTCTACACCTCCAGCATGTTTTCATCAAGTCTTGTTTCCTCCTGAAATGACCATGGTGGCTCCCCTTACCTGCTGTTTCCATTTCTATGCTGAAATTATCCACAGTCAATCAACTGCAGTCTGAAAATATAAAGGGACAATTTCATATTTTGAGAGAGAGCCTGTCATATAATCTTTTTCAAAGTATATTATTAGAATTATCCTACTTTATGGCTAGTTCGTCTTTTACTATGTCAAATTTATAAATTAGCCCTTATTGTAGTTTTGAATGTGCAAGAAAGAACATAGTATTACATTCACTTCTATAGTGCTCATGGTTTGGGGTATCTACTGGTGAACTCCCAAAGGATAGGGGCTTCGATACTGAGAACCATATTAATCCTTCATAGATTTTAATACTGTGATAAAATAGCCTGATCCTTGATTTGATCCTTTATACTATACTAAGTTTTCATTGTTGGAAGTTTTCCTAAATTTTGCCAATGTGCATGAGAATCCTACAGGTTCCAGAACTTCTGAGCTCCCTCTCTTCTCACATCCACTTGCAGACAGACCTGTCCCTCATCTCCTCTGTGCTCCATCTTTACAGTTTCTTGTTAAATGCAGAGACATCTTTCCATTGTGCCTAACATTGCTGCATTCACTACCCTTTCCTCCTCCATTAGATAGATTATCTGTCTTCCAATTTATCTGAATGATTAAACTCATCAAATATTCTACCACTGCATAACAATGGTCAATCATTTGTCCTCTGGAAACTGTTAATTTGCCATAGCTTCTAAGCCAGTGCATTATACTTCAATTTTCTTCCCTAGGATGGGCTAAGCTACACTGTCATTTACAATGCAAAGGCTAAGTTTTCATTGCTTCTGCATGTCCATTTAGAGGTTAGCAGGGAGAACTCTGTTTGTCCTAGCCACATCTCAACACTGTGGATCCCATTCTGAAAGGAGGGAGACAGCTCTGTCAGTTCCCTTACTGGCAATTGTCTACCATGAAGGACTCACTGGTTGGGATTAGACACCGGATGTTTCTGCAAGAGTGGCAAAGAGGCCTGTGTACCAGGAGGAGGTCTGGAAATGTATGGCAAAGAGCACTTGTAATCACCGGAGCCACTGAAAGCATCAGAAACAGTTCTTCTCATGTCTTGGTTTTTAGTCTAGGAATATAGAGCTAATAAAGTTTTACTGTCATGTAGAGACATTCTATTATATGCTATCTTTGAGAGTGTTATGAATGTGGAAAATTCAGTGTAGACTGGATCAGCTTATAAGTTAGGTATATTTTCATCATATCAGAGGAAACATTTTAGAGATTAAAAAATTATATATGGTGATTACCACAGAATGATGCCTTCTATGCTGGTACAAATAATTTGATTGGTCATATTGTTCCCATATTCCCGTATAACTCTGTCTCTCATAGTTTCATGATGGTAGGAGAGCCTTTTGCTGCCAAGACAGAAGTGCTGCACGTGCTGGCGGACACGTTATCTCTTATGAATGAACGCAACTATGGAGACGAAGAAAAGGTCATGTATAGGACTGTAAATCCCAAATCAATTACTATGGGCCAACTTTTTGGGCAGTTTGACCCAGTGTCTCATGAGGTAATCTACAAGATAATATTCTTTTCTATAAATAGTGCATATTAAAGCAAGAAATTAGAAGTATTTCTATGCTTTAAAAGATAAATTCAATTTATTTTATGAAGGAAGTTTTTCAGCTTTTCCTTTCTTTCCTCAGTGGACTGATGGTATTGTGGCAAACACATTTAGAGAATTTGCCTTAGCAGAATCACCTGACCGGAAGTGGGTTATATTTGATGGCCCTATTGATACTTTGTGGATAGAGAGTATGAACACTGTATTGGATGATAATAAAAAGGTAAATCTCTATTATTTAAAGCAGAACTTATTCAGATATAATTAAACAATTCTAGGATTATATATTTAAACTAAAGTGTATAAAAATTGAATACTTTTATAAATTATCTTTTCAGTAAAGACAATGCTATAGCCTTTTGTTTTTAATAGAATGCAAGTATGTTATATTCAAGCTACTGTGCTGACATGGTAGTTGTACTAGTCAGTGCTCTATTGCTGGGAAGGGACAACATGACCAAGGCAGGTCTTTTTTTTTTTAATTATTTATTTTATGTATATAAGTACACTGTCACTGTCTTCAGACACACCAGAAGTGGGCATCAGATCCCATTACAGATGGTTATGAGCCACCATGTGGTTGCTCGGAATTGAACTCAGGACCTCTGGAAGAGCAGTCACTGCTCTTAACCACTGAGCTATATCTCCAGCCCCCCCTTTTTAAAAAAATTATTTATTTATTATTATTAAATGTAAGTATACTGTAGCTGTCTTCAGACAGACCAGAAGAGGGTATCAGATGATTGTGAGCCTCCATATGGTTGCTGGGATTTGAACTCAGGACCTTCAGAAGAACAGTTGGTGCTCTTAACCACTGAGCCATCTCTCCAGCCCCCAAGGCAGGTCTTATAAAAGAACACATTTAATTGGAGGCTTGCTTACAGTTTCAGAGGGCTAGACCATTATCATTGTGACAGAGAGGATGGAGGTGGGCAGGCACTGGAACAGTAGCTGAGAGCTGCATTATGATCCATGGAGGGGGAGGAGAGAGAGAAGAGAGAGGAGAGATACTTGGGCCTTGACATGATATATTGAAACCTCAAAGCCCACATCCAGTGACACACTTCCTCCAACAAGGCCACACTTAACCCTGATGACAAAGTCATTTAAATATATGTAAGTAAGCATTGAAATATATGAGCCTATGGGAGCCATTCATATTCAAACCACCATAGTAATCTACTAAAAACTTAAGTTGGGCTGTGGAAGATTGCTTACCTGTTAAGAACACTGGCTACTCTTCAAAGGACTGAGGACCCAGGGTCAATGTCCAATTCCCAGCACCCACCTGGTGCTTAACCGTCATCTGTGACTTGTTCCTTGTCACTGTGCACATGGGGTGGACAGATGTACATGTGGGCGTAAAACTCCTACACATAAAAGAGAGTGAGTTAAGTTAGCTCAATCTTATAACTCCATATAGATGTTTATAGGAGTTAGAAGAAAATAAAAGTCTCACTTCTTTTTTTTTAAAAAAGTTAAATACTTTAGTGTTATCTGTAAAATGTTACCATGGGACATGAGAGATAAACAAAAGAATTAGACAATGGAAGTCTTACAATATTTCTTTTAATTGAGAGTAAATGGACATAAAATTCTAAAAACGTGGATGCTATAATTTTAATGTATTTGAACATTTTCATAGCTGTTACCAAAATAAAGATGCATCAAATTTTCTGCTCCCAAAGGTCCATTCTTGTCAGAATATTTTCTAGAGATCATTACTTAATAAGTAATAACTGGTTTGAGCGTGTTTTGAACTTCATGTTAGTAGACTCACATTCTTTACTGCTCTCCAGATTTGCTCTCTGTGCATAAGGTGTTTGTGTTGTTGTTTCCTACTTTACTCCTTACTCTCCTCCATGTCTGTATTAGTGTTCTACTGTGCGACTATGTCTCAGTTTATTTCAGACTTGTTCTGTAGCCTTAGAGGCGGAATCCTTGGGCAGATGTTAAGCAAGAACTCTACCATTGGACCCTTTCCCCAACCCAAGTTTTTTTTTTTTAATAAATTTATGAAATGACTATCCTATTAAACAGTGAATTCATTTGACTAGTACTCAAATGTATGTTTAAGCATCTTATCGTTGTTGGTCATATTTTTCACTTAGTAGTATTGATCTCACTGAGAAAGAAAAGTATACACACAGGTGTTGATGATTCAGAAAAGAGGAGTTAATGGGCAGAGTGAAATGTAAGAATTTAAACTCATGTAGAAGGCTGCTCTCATATCAGATGACAGAGAGTATCACCTGATACACAGAGTTGGTGGTGACAAATAAAATACAGTCATGCTGACTTGTGTTCATGAATTGGTGAACCTCAGTTCTTTTCAGAAGAAATTAAGCTGTTTTAATTAGTCAAACCATGACCTTTGGGATCACTTATCAGAGATTCTGTGTATCAGAAATTTACATTACATAGCATCATAACAGTAGCAAAATTACAGTCATGAGGTAGCAACAAAATAAGTTTACGGCTGGGGGCCCACCACAACTTGAGGAACTATATTAAAAAGGACCCCAGCATTAGGAAGGTTGAGAGCCACCGGCTTATGGAAACATAGAAGTGTATGAGGGTAGTACTGAGGATTGGGTTAATTTAAAAGGCTAGAACCACCATTCTACTAAAGGCTGCCTTTGTGAAATATTCTCTATAGACAAGTAGCCCGGGCATAGGCAAAGGTAAAGTTGCAATCTTGGAAACACACGGAGGCTTAAAGATAATGGTGTACAAATAGTAGAAGCACTGTATGCAAAGCAGGATTTACCTAAGAAAGGAAGTAAAACCAGCTGTGATAAGACATTCCTTACCAAGATGAGGAGAGAGCACGTTAGGGAGAAGTTGGTCTGCATAGAGGGAGTGAGAACCATAATCAGGATACATTAGGAGAGGAAAAACTCTTCTCCAGTAAACGAAAAAAGGTGTATTCCATGTTAATGAGCAGGAGAACTGGAAGGAGCTGTGGGCGGAGCTAAGATGTTTGAATTAAATCGTTCAGAATTACATGGTTTTTTTTTTTTCAAGAGATAAATTTCCAGATATATGGCATGAATGTCTGGAGAAAAGCAAGTCAAAAATAGGTGAAGACAGGTTGGTCAGGAGCATAAGATGTTTTTACTCATGAACACTGACCCAGTTTGGAATTGGGCTGGGAATGGAGTGCTTTGGTGAGAAGAAGAACGTCCTGGCCTAGCAGGTGACAGCAAAAGTAAGGATTGCCAGATGGTTGATTTGTGTTTGATGGTGGCAGTATAGTAGAGTGAGGGTGATGCTGGTGTCATGTCCTAACTTGGTAGCAAGCAGTACGGTGTTCACTGGTGTCATCTGGTACACACTTAAACATATGCCAGATTATTTCTCTCAAGTAGAACTTTCTACAATTCTGGGAACATCTGCATTGTTAAGGTAGACATCAGACATGTGTCTTGCTAACACTTCATTTGCAGAATTGCTTAGTGTAGCTGAAGAACTGAACTTGGGGTAGGGAGATAACTTAGAAATAGAGTGCTTGCCTGCATGCATAGCGTTCTCAAATCATCTTGTGTAGCCAGAAAACAAAGGTGTTGAAGAACTGAACTGTATTTAATTCTACATTGGTAAGTTAAATACTAATAGTCCTTCATGGCTAGTGGCTAGCGTATTGTACAGTACAACTCTTTGCCACTCTATTTTATACCTAATGAGCTGAATCGAGAAGTGTTAGACACTTCATTATTGGCATATGACTAGAGAGAATAAAGCTGTGTCTAGAATGAAGATTGTAGGAGCAGGGAGGAAACAAGACAGAAAAAGTGGAGGCAGTAGATACTTTGTAGTGAAATTAATTTGATATATGAATAGTTGTTAATAATAGTCACTGATATTATTAAATTTAATAATCTCTAAGCCAAGGAGCTTGAGATAAGGCAGTTTTAATAATAATAGAAAAGATGGGAATTTGAGAGAAAGGATGTAATTGATAAATTCAAGTTTTGAACATATTTGATAGAAGAAATGTTTTAGATTAAAGAAGCTAAGGAGGCATCATAAACACAGGGCTAGACTAGGATTTTTTTCTGGCTTTCATCCATATTCATGCCTTTATATCTCAGCACATCTTTTATCTATAAACAGACCAATTCTATCTGAATTTTAAAATATTTGAAAAATATTTACCTTTAGCTTTGCCTTATGAGTGGAGAAATCATTCAAATGTCCCCTCAAATGAGCCTCATCTTTGAAACAATGGACCTTTCACAGGCTTCGGTAAGTTCTTAATATATAATGTTCGGTTTATAGTTTATAGTTTATTCATTTATTGAATGAAAATATTTTGTGTCCTAAGATGGGCTTAACACTGGAGGTAGACAGATGACTAAGACTCAATGTATGTTTAAAACGGATGAGCAGATGCTAATGGATAATCCCAATGCACAGTCACATGTAAGCATCCTGAGAGCATAGAGGGGCCCAAGCATCCATGGGAGCAGTGGGAGGAGAAAGACCTTAGAAGATGTTTGTGTTTGACCTAGTTTTGCAGAAGATTCAAGACTTCTTCAAGGAGATTAGTTAGGTTTAGGCATTTCAAATCATGATAGGAAGATGTCTAAACATGAATAGGTATAAGATGGCTAAGGACCTGACTGAAAATAGTTTTCTGTATTGGGAACATGTAGTGTTTTTTAAGAGTATAAAACTGGGAGCGGCCTACATATATCCTGAAAGGACTTATAAGTACTAATTGTAATGGTCAAGGGCCACTAATTGAAAAGCAATCTTTTTTTTTTGGAAATGGAAAAAAATGGGAATCTCTGCTTTTTCTCCAGCCAGCCACTGTGAGTCGTTGTGGCATGATTTATTTGGAACCTTCACAGTTAGGATGGGAACCACTAGTAGTTTCATGGTTGAACTCATTGGATGAGCCTCTAAATGAACTAGAACATCAAAATCTGCTGAAAGAACTTTTCAATTGGCTAGTACCACCTTCTTTACTATTTCGGAGGAAGAAATGCAAGGTAACAGTACCGTAGTTCTCTGACTGATTCCAGTTTCTGAAGGTTCTGTAAACTCAGTTAAATTTACAGTCAGAATGCTACAATGAATAAAGTCAGTTTTTCTTTATCATTGTTTTATTTTATTAATTAATTAGTTAATTTACTATTTGTTCATTCATTTGTTTTGGCCTTGAACTTATTATATGACTGAAGAGGACCTTGAACTTTTGACCCTCTTGCCTCCACCTCCCAAATTCAGGATCATAAGCATCTTCCTTTGCTTTTATATTGCTTAAATTACAAACAACTCAAAAGCTTAAATTTACCTAGAGTATTTGTATTAAACCATAGTTTCTAGACCTTTAAAAATCCCAAGTACTTCCTATATATTTTTTAATTATTTTATTTATTTACATTCCAAATATTGGCTCCCCCTCCCCCAGAGTTTTTCCCTCATCCTACCTCTGCTTTACCTCTGAGAAAGTGCTCCCCTCCAGCACCTTCATACACACACACACACACACACACACACACACACACACACACCTGACATCCCCCTTCCCTGGGGCCTCAAGTCTCTACAGAATTAGGCGCATCCTCTCCCACTGAGGCTAGACAAGGCAGTCCCCTGCTACTTATGTGCCAGGGGTCATGGACCAGCCCATATATGCTCTTTGGTTGGTGGCTTAGTTTCTGGGAACTCCCAGAGGTCCAAGTTACTTGATACTGTTGGTCTTCCTATGGGATTGCCATCTTCTTCAGCTCCTTCAGTCCTTCCCCAAACTCTTCCATAGGGGTCCCTGACCTCAGTCCAATGGTTGGCTTTTGTAGTAAGATCTGATGATATTTTGAATTTCCTCAGTTTCTGTTGTTATGTCTCCCTTTTCATTTCAGATTTTGTTAATTTGGATTCTGTCTCTGTACCCTTAGCTTGGCTAAGGGTTTATCTATCTTGTTGATTTTCTCAAAGAACCAGCTCATGGTATTGTTGATTCTTTGTATTGTTCTCTTTGTTTCTAATTGGTTGATTTCAGCCCTGAGTTTGGTTATTTCCTGCCTTCTACTTCTCTTTGGGTATGTTTGCTTCTTTTTGTTCTAGAGTTTTCAGGCGTGCTGTTAAGTTGCTAGAATAGGATCTCTCCAATTTCTCTATGAAGGTACTCAGTGCTATACATTTTCATCTTAGCACTGCTTTTCATTCTGTCCCATAAATTTGGGTATGCTGTGCCTTCATTTTTGTTAAATTCTAGAAAATCCTTAATTTCTTTCTTTGTTTCTTGCCTGACCAAGTTATTATTGAGTAGAGAGTTGTTCAGTTTCCATGAGTATGTAGGCTTGTATTGTTTTTGTTGCTATTGAAAAACAGCCTTAGTCCATGGTGATCTGATAGGATGCATGGGATTATTTCAATCTTCTTGTATCTGGTGAGGTCTGTTTTGTTACCAATTATATGGTCAATTTTGGAGAAGGTACCATGAGGTGCTGAGAAGAAATTATATTCTTTTGTTTTAGGGTGAAATGTTGTATAGATATCTGTTAAATCCATTTGGTTCATAACTTTTGTTAGGTTCACTGTGTCTCTGTTTAGTTTCTGTTCTCATGATCTGTCCATTGCTGAGAGTGGGTTGTTGAAGTCTCCTACTATTATTGTGTGAGGTTAAATGTATGCTTTAAGCTTCAGTAATGTTTCTTTTACAAATGTGGTTGCTCTTGCATTTGGGGAATAGATGTTTAGAATTGAGAGATCATCTTGGTGATTTTTCCTTTGATGAGTATGAAGTATCCTTCCCATCTCTTTTGATAACTTTTGGTTGAAAGACTATTTTATTGGATATTAGAATATGGCTATTCCAGCTTGTTTCTTGGGACAGTTTGCTTGGAAAACTTTTTTTCCAGTACTTTACTATGAAGTAGTGTCATCTTTGTAGCTGAGGCATGTTTCTTGTATGCAGCAAAATGATAGATCCTGTTTATGTATCCAGTCTGCTAGCCTGTGGCTTTTTATTGGGAATTGAGTCCGTTGATGTCGAGAGATATTAAAGACCAATGACTGTTATTTTTGTTGTTGGAGATGATGTGTATGTGATTATTTTCTTTTGGGTTTGTTGTGAGATGACTAATTTATTGGTTTTTCTTGTGTAGTTTTCCTCCTTGTGATGGAATTTTCCTTCTAGCATCCTCCGAAGGGCTGGATTAGTAGAAAGATATTGTTTAAATTCGATTTTGCCATAGAATATTTTGCTTTCTCCATCTATGATAATTGATAGTTTTTCTGGGTATAGTAGCCTGGGCTAATATCTGTGTTCTCTTAGGGTCTGTATGACATCTGTTCAAGATCTTCTGGCTTTTAGTATCTCTGTTGAGAAGTCTGGTATAATTCTGATAGGTCTGCCTTTATATGTTACTTGGCCTTTTCCTCTTATAGCTTTTAATATTCTTTCTTTGTTCTGTACCTTTGGCATTTTGATTATTGTATGGCAAGAGGATTTTTTTTAATCCAGTCTATTTGGTGTTCTATAGGCTTCTTGTACATTTATTACTATCTCTTTCTTTAGGTTAGGGAAGTCTTCTATGATTTTGCTGAAGTTGTTTTCTGGCCCTCTTTTATTCCTATTATTCTTAGGTTTGTTCTTTTCATCCAGGAAACATTCATTTCCTGGATGTTTTGGGTTAGGAACTTTATGCACTTTGTATTTCCTTTGACTGTTTTGTCAATATCTTCTATGGTATCTTCTATGCCTGAGATTCTCTCTTCCATCTCTTGTATTGTATTGCTGATGCCTGCATCTGTAGCACCTGATCTCTTGCCTAGGTTTTCCATCTCCAGGGTTGCCTCCATTTGTGCTTTTTTTATTGTTTCTATTTACCTAATTTTTATTTCCATTGAAAATTCAGTTCAGCTTCTTCTCTGGGAAAGTGTTTGTCATTTGTCTTCCAGGTTGCCTGGAACTAATTTCTGGGCCTATTTCTACCCCAAGTGCTATAGCAACATCTCTCTTCTAAGACTGGCTCTTTTATATAATTATCTCACTATATTATACTTTTCTGTTAGAGTTGCTTCTTTTCAGGGATCATATCTCTTGTTTCTACTTCTCTCAGCTTGCTCTATGACTATTTAAGTATATAATTTGTCTTTCATAAGCATAGGATAAATAACTGAATGAATGGTTGTCAGAGGTTTCATTTCTGCTACTCTTAGAACATCATTAATTTTCTTACATACCAAGTTACCACTTGTCAGAGGACTGAGGATAAGAATGCATCATGTACAATTTTGTTATGCACTAAACTAAACTCAAAATCCTTGAGAAATGTCTTTATTGTACCTACAGTTTATTTTCTGTAAGTTTAAATGTTATTTTAAAACATATCAATACTGTATATGTTCTTATTCAATTTTATTAAATGCAATATTTACTTTCATTTCTTCTCCAAGTAAAATGGAAAAATTTAAAAACATTTTATTATTTTCCCTTTTGCAGGAGCTGATTCCTACAAGTGACATCAATGCAGTTGTGGCACTCACACGCCTCATTGAAATACTGCTCTGTACTGTGGTGGAAAATGAACCCAATAGCAAGCACATTCGTGTCTGGACTATGGTTGGTTTTATATTTAAAGTGGTTTTAAACACAAAGTATGGTTATAGAAAATAATGTTCATATGCAGAAAGACCTTTATAAGACCTGGAGCAGATTCTGGTGATCACTAAAGGACAGCTGAGAACACTAAGTAGGCCTGACCTGGTCTTCTGATTCTAAAAACAATTCTACAGGAAATAAAGTATGTCAGAGTGGACTCAAACTGTGCTGTGCTTTATCAAATACCATATGTGGATATTCCCCTGATGAGGTGGTACAGTATTAAACTCATTTGCTTTTGCATAATTGATTTTTGTCTTAGTGCTAAGCAGGAGTTTAGTCAGCCTAGAAACTACCTATGAAAGACTTTGAGAAGGTATCCAACCCAGATAGGTAGATACAGGCAGAATCCATGGAAGATTCTTTAGGACACAGTAGTATAGTCGTTGGTTAATGTCTGGAGTTCAAAGAAGGACAAAGACAATGGCAATAGTGCACAGAAATTACCAGAGAGAGACAAAAAAAATTTGGTTTAATTCCACATCTTTAAAAAATTAATTAATTAATTAATTAATTAACATCCCAAATGTTGTCCCCCCTTTGCCACCCCCCACTCACAGAGTCCCTCCCTTCATCCTTCTTCCTCTTCTTCTCTGAGACAGTAGGACCCCCTGGGTATCACCCAACTCTGGTGCATCCAGTCTCTTCCAGATTAGGCTCAACCTTTCCCACTGAGGCCAGACAAGCGCACCTATTGAAGAACTATTTGTGCTACATATGTGCCTGGGGCCTCGTTCCAGCCTATGCATGTTCTTTGGTTGGTGGCTCAGTCTCTGAGAGCTTCTAGGGGTCCAGGTTAGTTGACTGTTTGTCCTCCTGTGGGGTTCCTATCCCCTTCCAGGCTTTCAATCCTTACCCTAATTCTTCCATAAGAGTCCCCTACCTCCGTCCAGTGTTTGGCTGTGGGTATCTGCATCTGTTTCAGTCAGCTGCTGGGTGGAGTCTCTCAGAGGACAGTTATGCTAGGCTCCTGTCTGCAAGCATACAAGAGTATCATTAATAATATCAGGGACTGGTGCTTGCTCATGGGATAGGTTTCATGTTGGGACAGTTATTGGTTGACCATTCCCTCAGTCTCTGTTCCATCTTTCTCCCTACATTTCTTTTAGATCTTTGTCCCTACATTTCCTTTAGACAGAACAAATTTTGGGTTAAAAGTTTTGTGGGAGGGTTGGTGTCCTTTTCCCTCCACTGAGAGTCCTGTCTGGCTACAGGAGGTGGCCTCTTCAGGTACCATGGCCTCTTCAGACACCATGTCCCCATTGTTAGGGATCTTGGCTAAGGTCACCCACATTGACTCCAAGGAGCTTCTCCCATCCCAGGTCTCTGGGACTTCCTAGAGATTTGCCCCATGTTTGTTACCCCTGGCAACTTCAGATTTCCATTCATTCTCCTAGACCTCTGTCCCTCTCTCCTGTCTCTCCCCATACCTGAGTCTGCTCCTCTTCCACTCTCATCTTCCATCCAGTTCCCTTCTTCTCTCTGCCTCCTATGAGTATTTTGTCCCTCCCTGCAAGGGTGATTCAAGCATCCTGGATTGGGTCTTCCTTCTTGTTGAACTATACTTTGGATTTGGGGGGGGGCGGTATCTAGGGTATCCTGTACTTTATAGCTAATATCCATTTATCAGTGAGTACATACCATGTCCTTTTGTTATCTCACTCAGGATAATATATTTTAGTTCCATTCATTTGCCTGCAAAATTCATGATGTCCTTGTTTTTAATAGCTAATAGTATTCTACGTATAAATGAACCACATTTTCTGTATCCATTTGTTGGTTGTGCAATATCTGGGTTGTTTTCAGTTTCTGGCTATTACAAATTGTGAACATAGTGAGTGGAACACCTGTCCTTATGGTATGGTGGAGCATCTTTTGGGTATATACCCAGGAGCATTAAAGCTCGGTCTTCAGGTAGAACTATTTCCAATATTCTGAGAAACTGCCAGATTCCAAAGTGGTTGTACCAGTTTGCAATCCCACCAACAGTGGAGAAGTGTTCCCCTTTCTCCACATCCCCTTTCTCCACATCCTCAACAGCATGAGGTGTCACTTAAGTTTTTTTTTTTTTTTTTTATCTTAGTCATCTTGACTGGTGTGAGGTGGATTTATATCTCCCTGATGACTAAGGACATTGAACTTTTCTTTAAATGCTTCTAGGCCATTTGAGATTCCTCTGTTGAGAGTTATCTGTTTAGCCCTGTACTCCATTGGGATATTTGTTGATTTCTAATTTCTATAGTCCTTTGTATAATTTTGATATTAGCTCTCTGTTAGATGTAGGTTTTTTCGAGATCCTTTCCCAATCTGTAGGCTTATGGTTTGGCCTATTGACATTGTCCTTTGCCTTACAGAAGCTTTGAAGTTTCATGAGGTCCTATTTATCAATTGTTGATCTTAGATGCTGAGCCATTGGTGTTCTGTTCAGGGAGTTGTATCCTGTACCAATGTGTTCATGGGTATTCCCACATTCTCTTCTATGAGATTTAGTGTACCCAGTTTCATGTTGAGGTCCTTGATCTACCTGGTCTTGAGTTTTGTGCAGGGTGATAAACATGGATCTATCTGCATTCTTCTACACGCAGACATCCAGTTAGACCAGCAGCATTTGTTGAAGATGCTTTCTTTTTTCCAAGAAGAAAATGTTTAAAACTCTTTGTTCCTGTCTATGACTCATTCCAATCTACCACCTTGTTCTTCATGCAACTCCTCTCCTTTTTTCTTCCAGTTTATGACAGGAGCGTTTCCCTCTTACGTCTTCCTCCTCGTTGTTGCTACCAGGGAGATAGAGATAGCACAGTGGGTAAAGGCAGGTGCTGCTAAGCCTGACTCTCTGGGAGTCACATGAGTGGGAAGAAGAGAGTCATCTGCCACCAGTTGTCCTCTGACCTCCACAAGTGTGCTTTTGTGCATGCCTACATGTGTGCGCACACACAGGTACACAAACACACATGCGCACATGCACAAGCACACTCATATAACAAAAAATAACTAAAATGTAATATAATTTTTTAGCTTGAGACCTCTGTCTTGGACATCTCTTGTCCCAGGTGTCCTGCCAACTCTAACCTGCTTTCTGCCTGCCTTCTCTCCTTCTGCCTTTCACAAATGTGTTATGTCAAGTTGGTAAATCCATTTTCTCCTTATGTTTGGAGTTGTCTTTTCATTCTTCTGCATTAGCATTGTTTGCTTTTATATAACTATTCCAGGAATAGTTCATCTCTATATAAAATTTTGTACTTCCAGAAAACTTTTGTTCTCTTGATAATCCCGGACTCCCAACTTTATCAAATGTTTCAGAATCATATTATAAGACTTATGTAGACAGATTCTTGAATGAAAATTTGAGGATAATTTTTTTAGCCAGATAAAGCATACACATTGAATACAATTCAAAAGGCACCAGAGATATTCTCCACTCAACCAGTCCCCCAGCTATACCCAAGGCAACTCTTATTAGTGCTTCACAGAGCCCTATAATGATAATTTACATATATACTCTTTTGTGTGTATATTTTATATGTGTTAATATACTATATTTACTAATTTGCATCTTAATTGGTATCTAACTTGATTTCTTCATGTCAGCGTTATAGCTATATCATTTTTAAAAACTGTATATACATCTGATCATAAAAAGAGTAAGAATATATTCTGGCTGGGCAGTGTTGGCATACACCTTTAATCCCAGCACTTGGGAGGCAGAGGCAGGCGGATTTCTGAGTTCGAGGCCAGCCTGGTCTACAGAGTGAGTTCCAGGACAGTCAGGGCTACACAGAGAAATCTTGTCTCAAAAACAAAAAAACAAAAACAAAAACAAAAAGTTCTGGTGAGGTGTGAGGGAAGGGGGTGCCTCAGTGGGCCCATGCCAAGGGGGAAGCCCTGAGGGACAAGACACACACTGGAATAGTATAGAGTAGAGTTTATTTGGGGCATAGGGAGGGAAGTTAAGAGGATAGCAGAGGCAGAGAAAAGCAGAGAGAAGGAGAGAGTAGAGAAATAGGGGCCAGCCATAACCACGTGGGGGGGGGGGAAGGAAATGGAGAGAGGGGGGAACAAAGGGGCAAGAAGCAAGAGAGAGAAGCAGGAGTAAGAGAGAGAGGAGGGGGCCAGGTAACTGTGGGGAGGAGCATACCTGGCAGAACACCAACAACATCAGTTTGTATAGCACACTCTAAATAACCAGAATACCTGTTGAAGAAATAGTAATGGGACAAATATTTTATACATACATCATTTTTACCGGTAGGAATTTATTTGAGGATAAATTAAGAAATGTTCCTAGGCCATTTGTGTAGGCATTTAAGTTTTTTTTTCTTAATCATGATTGCCAAAGAAATGATTCTTTATGTTATTTATCTATACTCAATTCTATTTTTTGTCTCTGCAGGACCTTTCCAAGTACTTTAAACAGGTCTTATATTACATTTTAGTTGTCTCCCCTAAATTTTCTTTAAAAAATAATCACTATAAAATAATTTTTTTCACTCAACAGGCCTCCTTTATGTTCTCTTTGATTTGGTCAATTGGAGCAAGTTGTGATACGGATGGTCGTCTTGCTTTTGATAATTTCCTGCGATCAGTTGTAACAGGAAAAAATGAAGAAGCCCCAATACCATTTCTTATCAGTAAATGGGAATGTCCATTTGATGAAAAGGGCCTAGTCTATGACTACATGTATGAGGTATGACCTAAGATGCGTATTGAGATAAAATGTGAACCACAAAACCCTGGGTCAGCCCAGTGCCAGCCCAGCACCAGTCCTCACAGCACTAGCATGCACAGCATCTGGGTTTCCATCAGAGGTTTAGGACTCCCATGGAGAGATACTTAGCCCTGTCTCCTCACTTCTCAATGTAGAAATTGTTCTCCTTGTATCTCATAACATCATGTGCAATTTTAGAGTACTTCTCCACTCTGAAAGAATTCATCAAAGCCTCCTTTAAAACAGAAAACATCTCACCAGTCATCTTATTCATGCAAATTTTATTTTACAACCATAAGATTTAAGGAGAGTCTTGCTTATAGTTCTACTTAAATTACAGAAATCTGGAGACAGAACTCAAACGCAACCAGCAGTGTAGGACTAACTCCTTCACCCACAAACACAGAGTTTTAAGAATTTGATCAGAAAGTTTATCTTTATAAGTCATAGTAGAAAGTCAGTGAAATTATCTCTAAAGAGTGCACAGCACAAGCATGTTTTCTAAAAACTGAAAGTAAATATCAAAATCCAGTTTAAATAGGTAATTGCCACTGAGAAAGAAACAGTGGAAGTTGAGAACTATTCTTTTTCTTAACCTATATTTGTTTGCTTTTGTTTTGTTATTCAAGACTGGGTTCCTCTGTGTAGCCCTGGCTGTCTTGGAGCTCACTTTGTAGATCAGGCTGGCCTCAAACTCAGAGATCTGCCTACTTCTGCCTCCCAAGTACTGGGACTAAAGACGTGCTCCACACCTGGCATCATTTTCTTAATCTAATAAAACTCTTAGTTCAAAATACATATTTCTTTTTTCTTTCTTTCTTTCTTTCTTTTTAATCTTAATGTATTTCATTACATAATTTCTCCTTTGTGGACAGTTACCTAACTTTATGTCTTAAAATGTAAAGTTTTGCTGTGTTTACGGTTGTTAAGCATTTGCAAAGCATGTGCATGTTTTCCCTTTTGTTTCATGTGCAGTTTTCTGAGTATTCACCTAAAATACAGTTGTTTTATTAAGAAATAGGTATTTTCAGGATGAGAAAGATATTTCAAAAAGGCAGAAAGGAGCCACCATCATGTAAGGGAAAGAGATCTAAAGTCATAGATATGAAATTTACTGTTGATAAGGAAGGCTAATGAAAAAGGGAAATAGTTTGGACGAGAGTGAATTTTATATAGTAAAATAAGATTTTGTGTTAAAAGATAATTTAAAATAAAAATATATTATGACAAAATTAGAGGCTTTGTGTGTGGCAGAAAAGGTTATGAGAGTTGTGGTGTAAATAAAGAAAGGTCACATGAAATAATAAGACGATATTTAAGATTATTGAATTTGCTAAGTAGAAATCCAGCATCCCGCATATAAACTCACAGAGGCTGCAGCAGCACACACAGGTTCAGGTGAGATGGGGTCCTGCTGTTGAGGGGAAGTGGCAGTGCAATTTCAGCAGACCTTGTGCCTCATATTGCTTTGTTTGGGCATTTTTGTCTTACTAGTATTTTGTATATATATATTATGGTTTCCAATTTTGTGGGTTTTTTTTTTACATTATCTAACAATCCGTTTACTTTAAAAAGATTATCAATGTTTCTAGGAGAGAAACTATTTTATCAGTAAGTATATTTTAAAAAAATTAAAAATAGCAAAAACTCTTTGAAGTTAAACATTAAGAAAATGCTAAGTTCAAACACAGTGAAATTATCAATAATATTTCCATGATGTTTGTAGAACATGATTTTCATATTTTCAACTGTTGATATTCAATAAACAGGTTAGTTATTTCAAGATATACTTCGTTGTTATATCTCCCTTTTCATTTCCGATTTTGTTGATTTGGATACTGTCCTGTTCCCTCTGGTTAGTCTGGCTAAGGGTTTAAATATTCTATAAATATCTTGTTGATTTTCTCAAAGAACCAGCTCCTGGTTTTGTTGATTCTTTGTATAGTTCTTTTTGTTTCTATTTAGTTTGATTATTTCCTGCTCTACTCCTCTTGGGTGTATTTGCTGCTTTTTGTTCTAGAGCTTTCAGGTGTGCTGTTAAACTACTAGAGTAAGCGCTCTTCAGTTTCTTTTTGGAGGCACTTAGAGCTGAGTTTCCTCCTACCTTCTGCTTCCCTCATGCTTTCATTGTGTCCTATAAGTTTTGGTATGATGTGTCTTCATTTTAATTAAATTCTAAAAAGTCTTTAATTTCTTTATTTCTTGCCTGACCAAGTTATCATTGAGTAGAGTGTTTTTCAGCTTCCATGTGTGTGTGTGTGTGTGTGTGCTTTCCGTTGTTTTTGTTGGAATTTATGACCAGCCTTTGTTTGCAGTGATCTGATAGGATGCAAGGGATTATTTCTGTTGAAGCCTGTTTTGTGACGGTCAGTTTTGGAGAAGGTACCATGAGGTGCTGAAAAGAAGATATATTCTTTTGCTTTAGGATGAAATGTTCTATAAATATCTGTTAGATCCACTTGATTCATAACTTCTGTTACTTTCACTGTGTCTTTGTTTAGTTTCTGTTGCCATGATCTGTCTGAGAGTGGGGTGTTGAAGTCTCCCACAATTATTTTATGAGGTGCAATGTGTGCTTTGAGCTTTAGTAAAGATTCTTTTAAGAATGTAGGTGCCCTTGCATTTGTAGCATAGATGTTCAGAATTGAGAGTTTCATCTTGGTAGATTTTTTTTTTCCTTTGACCAGTATGAAGTGTCCTTCCTTATCTTTTTTTTTTTTTCATAACTTTTGGTTGAGAGTTTATTTTATTCAATATTGGAATGGCTTCTCCAGCTTGTTTCTTGAGACCATTTGATTGGTAAATTGTTTTCCAACCTTTTACTCTGAGGTAGTGTCTGTCTTTGTCACTGAGGTGAGTTTCCTGTATGTAGCAAAATACTGGGTCCTGTTTAGTATCCAGTCTGTTAGTCTATGTCTTTTTGGGGGGAATTGAGTCCATTGATGTTAAGAGATATTAAGGAAAAGTGATTGTTACTTCCTGTTATTTTTGTTGTTAGAGGTGGAATTGTGTTTGTGTGGTTATTGTTTTTTGGGTTTGTTGAAAGATTACTTTCTTGCTTTTTCGAAGGTGTAGTTTCCCTCCTTGTGTTGGTGTTTTCCATCTATTATCCCTTGTAGGGCTGGATTTATCCAAAGATTCTGTGTAAATTTGGTTTTGTCATGGAATATCTTGGTTTCTCCATCTATGGTAATTGAGAGTTTTGCTGGATATAGTAGCATGGGCTGGCACTTGTATTCTCGTAGGGTCTGTATGACATCTGCCCAGGATCTTCTAGATTTCATAGTCTCTGGTGAGAAGTCTGGTGTAATTCTGATAGGTCTGTCTTTATATGTTACTTGACCTTTTTCCTTACTGCTTTTAATATTCTTTCTTTTTTAGTGCATTTGGTATTTTGATTATGTGATGGGAGGAATTTCTTTTCTGGTCCAGTCTCTTTGGAGTTCTGTGGGCTTCTTATATGTTAATGGACATCTCTTTCTTTAGGTTAGGGAAGTTTTCTTTTATAATTTTGTTGAAGATATTTACTGGCTCTTTGAGTTGGGAGTCTTCACTCTCTTCTATACCTATTATCTTTAGGTTTGGTCTTCTCATTGTGTCCTGGATTTCCTGGATGTTTTGGGTTAGGAGCTTTTTGCTTCTTGCATTTTCTTTGATTGTTGTGTCAATGTTTTCTATGGTATCTTCTGCCCCTGAGATTCTCTCTTCTATCTCTTGTATTCTGTTGGTGATGCTTGCATCTATGACTCCTGATCTCTTTCCTAGGTTTACTAACTCCAGGGTTGTCTCCCTTTCTGATTTCTTTATTGTTTCTATTTCCAGTTTTAGATCCTGTATGGTTTTGTTCATTTCCTTTACCTGTTTGATTGTGTTCTCCTGTAATTCTTTAAGGGATTTTTGTGTTTCCCCTTTTAGGGCTTCTAGCTGTTTACCTGTGTTCTTTTGTATTTCTTTAAGGGAGTTATTTATGTCCTTCTGAAAATCCTCTATCACCATCATGAGAAGTGATTTTAGATCCAAATCTTGCTTTTCCCGTCTGATGGTGTATTCAGGACTTGCTATGGTGGGAGAATTGGGTTCTGATGGTGCCAAGTAACCTTGGTTTCTGTGGCTTATGTTTTTACACTTGCCTCCCACCATCTGATTATCTCTAGTGCTATTTACCTATATAGTATATCTGACTGGAGCCTGTCCTTCCTGTGATCCTAGTTGTGTCAGAACTCCTCAGAGTTCACCTGTGTCTGTGATCCTGTGATTCTGTGATCCTGTGATCCTAAGATCCTGGGTGTGTCAGAGCTCCTGGGAGTCAAGCTGCCTCTGGGTCCCTGAGATTCTGGTGTGACTAAGCTCCTGGGATCTTGGGATCCTATGGACCTGGGCCTGTTAGAGTGCCTGTGAGTGGATCTTCCTCTGAGTGTTGTGGGACTGGCTACGGAATTTGAGCCCAAGGTCTGCTCAGGGCACTGGCTCAGACTGGAATGAACCTGTACCACTGGTCAGGTGGAGTTCCTGAGAGACTGGGTGGCTGGTCCCAGTTACTTCTGCTATTGGGGCAGGTGTTGTGTCCTCCTCACCTCTCTGATCCTATGATCCTGGGAGTGTTAAAGCACCTGGGAGTGGATCTTCCTCTGGTGTTATAGGACTGGCTGCAGAGTTCGAACCCAAGGTCTGGAGTTCGCACCCAAGGTCTGCTCAGGGCACTAGCCCAGACTGGAAGGCCTTGTTTCTAAAACTTTAGTATAACTCTAAACTCTAAAAAGTATTTTTTTTTTTTTAGATTTATTTCTTATTATAAACAAGTACACTGTAGTGTCTTCAGATGCACCAGAAGAGGGCATCAGATCTCATTATAGGTGGTGGTTGTGAGCCACCATGTGGTTGCTGGGATTTGAACTCAGGACCTTTGGAAGAACAGCCAGTGCTCTTAGCCATTGAGCCATCTCGCCAGCCCCCTAAAAGTTTTTTTTTTTTAAATGAGTTACTAGACCAATGAGATGCCAATGAGTAAAAACACTTGGCACGCAAACTTAAACATCTGAGTTCTGCCCTGTGTGTCCCGCAGTAGAAGAACATGATGGATTTCCCAAAACTGTCCCCTGATCTCCACAAGCACGCTGTGGCACCTACTTGCCTGATAGAACAGAAGAAAACATTCTTTGCCCCAGCCATAATGCTGTAGCAGGGTTAGGCTCCGCTGCTTTGCCAAGAATTGACTTTTATCATTTGATAGGAGACCTGGGGATGGACGGGGGAAGAGAAGACTAATCAGAAGAGACAAATAATGGTTGAGGCTGTTACTGATGAGAAAACATCCAGACAAGCAGCACATGCTGCCTGTAGTTCAAAAGAACCTCAAGACTTTGTTAGTACAATCTGCTGATTATCTGGGCTGAACAGTAGCCTAGATCAGAGACAAAATAGCAAATACAGAGGTCTCAAATGATGTTTTACTTTTACTTAGAGTATTGCTCATTTTCATGAAAGATACAAAAATCTAGCAAGTTGTAACTTAAGTTATGCTATAATGACTTTGAAATACTTAGTATGTGCAAAGACTATTTTAAAGGCATTTAGGGATGATTAGATATTAAGAGGATATAAATTTAGCCAGGCATGGTAGTGCATGCCTTTTGTCCCAGCACTCAGAAGAGAGGCAGGTGGATCTCTGAGTTCAAGGCCAGCCTGGTCTACATAGCAGGGCTATCTCAAAAACTAAAAGACATAAACTCTAGGTTTGTTGAGTTTATGATAAACTGATATTTATATTATTTAAATTATGATAGATTGATATTTATATTCTTTGAATTATAATTAAAAATTAATCATATGAGTAGTAGATGCATGCTTATTTATTTATTAATCTGCTTTATAACTTAAAGATATTACATTTTATATGAATTATCATGATATTTCATTATAAAATAGGAAAGGACTAAAGTTTTCAATTTGGGGGATTCACTTACAATATTTTAAAATTTTTATGTGTATTGGTGTTTTGCCTGCATGAATGTGTGCATACTATGTGCATGCCTAGTGTCTACAGAAGTCAGAAGAGGGCATCAGATCCCCTGGAACTGGAGTTACAGTTGTGAACCAACATTTGGGTCCTAGAAAATGAACCTGGGTCCTCTGGAAGAACAGCCAGTGGTCTTATCCACTGAATCATATCTCCCTAATTTAGAATTTTTAATAAAACATACTTTTCAAAACCAGGGTAAGTTCCTTTTCCAGTGCTAATGATACAGGAGTACAGGCTCTGGTTGTGAGTATATGGCCTCTCCATGCTCTCTCAAGCTGCAGATTTTTACTGAGCAGCTGCCTGTTGCCCATTTGGATTTATAAACTACATGCTTTGGTCCTTTACCCACCTTTCAACTACATTAAGTTTTCCTTGTAAATTGGTAAAAATTAATTGTGTGTTATAGATGCTAAGTTTTATCTGAGGCTCAAGCTTTAAAAAGCAAACAGTATAAGTGTTGAAAGATTCTTTCAGATGTAGCAAGTGTATAGTTACAGTATTTTAAAACATATTCTCTTATAGTTAAGAAACCGAGGTCGCTGGATCCATTGGAATGAATTAATTAAAAGTTCTGATTTAGAAGACAAACATGCCAAGATTCAAGATATTATAGTCCCTACAAAGGACACGATTAGATATACTTTCCTAATGGATTTGAGTATTACCTATGCAAAGTAAGAAACTCTAAACATGAATTCTAAATGTAATAGTACCATTCTAATAAAATGGCAGCTTTCTTTAAAGTAAACTTTGAAGTCATTGAGTTCTAGGCAACTGAGACAATGTCTGGGAGCTAATTCATGTTTTGAATGGCATCTACTGTTACTGGAAAACCTAGAATTCAACTTTTTTTTTTTATCACTCCAAGATTTTAACAGAACAATAGTCCATTGCCTCTTAAGTAACCCAGAATCACTTGCAGTGTGATTATTGAAAAGCTTTATACTCTGGGATGGCAAATGGCTCAGTAAGTTAAAATCATTATTTCATAAGCATGTGGAACCCGATTCCATATAAAAAACCAATGAGTTCAGGTTGGTATAAAGCCAGAAACATGGTGCACACTTGTAATCATAGCCATAGTGAGCTGGGAGACAGAGACAGGTATATGGGCCAGCTAGCCTAGCCTTCTTGACAAACTTCCAGGGAAGAACCCGGTCTCAGACAAAAGGAGGAAATGCCTAGGATACCAGGAAGGTTATCTCTGAGCTCCATACATGTGTTATGCCTATGCCTGCCTACATATCGATATACATTTACATATGCATGCACACACACACACCCCATGAATTTGTACATTTTACATACAGGTTAGGTACCTCAGGCTAGTAGGGCAGTGAACTTGTGGAGAATTCTCCTGTCTCTGCTTCCCACACCATAGTAGTGTTGAGATTAGACACAAGCTAGCAGGTCTGATGTTCATATGGGTTCCAGAGATCCAAACTCAGGCCATCAGGATTGCATGGCAAGTGCTTTTACCTGCTGAGCCATCTCCTGAGCCCTTCCTTTGTTGGTCTTTCATGCACAATTATAAGCGTATGGAGTATTAGAAAGAAATGATTTGACTACTATTTAAAGTTTTTTTAAGATTTATTTATTTATTTTATGTATATGAGTACACTGTAGCTGTACAGATAGTTGTGAGCTTTCATCTGGTTGTTGGGAATTGACTTTTTTGGACCTCTGCTCGCTTCAGTCAACCCCGCTCACTCTGGCCCAAAAATGTATTTATTATTATACATATTATTATACATACTGTAGCTGACTTCAGACATACCAGAAGAGGGCACCAGATCTCATCATGGATGGTTGTTGTGAGCCACCATGTGGCTGCTGGGAATTGAACTCAGGACCTTTGGAAGAGCAGTGCTCTTACCTGCTGAGCCATCTCACCAGCCCTATTTAAAGTTTTTAAAATACGTATTTGAGTTTCTTTCCATAAAATGCTTTATACTTTCTTCCATTTTAAGTTATGTTATTTATTGTTTTCATAAAGGCCGCTGCTTTTTGTGGGTCCCACTGGTACAGGAAAGTCAGCGTATGTGAAAGATAAGCTAATGAATCACTTAGAAAAGGAGAAGTACTTTCCTTTCTATGTTAATTTCTCTGCACGGACCAGTGCCAATCAGGTTCAGGTGAGTATAAAGCCAGAACACTGGGTTTATAATTATTAT
The DNA here is from genome assembly GCF_008632895.1 of Mastomys coucha. Taxonomy (NCBI): domain Eukaryota; kingdom Metazoa; phylum Chordata; class Mammalia; order Rodentia; family Muridae; genus Mastomys; species Mastomys coucha. Next base: position 13,273,829 of record NW_022196915.1, read on the forward strand.
ACTTTATGTTATTTGATAAATAAAAAGATAACACTTTTATATTAGCACTTAATTAAGATTTGTCACTTCTTTTTTTTTTTTTTTTTTTTTTGGCCTAAGAAGCAACAATTGATATAATTGGAAGAAACACTTGTGTGTGCAAACAAGGGTGGTGGGTGGACATAAGAGAATATTCAATTGTTCTTTCTATACTCTTCTGTATGGCTTTTAGGGGCATTTGTTGCTCACAGGATTGGTCTAGCCATATTTCTGTTGTTTTCAGCCAATAGATTTGTCTTAACTTCAAAGTCTTGCAAAATTATACTATAGAATTTTTAAGTAAAAGAATTTTGATATTCAGTTTTACAATGGACAAGCAAGTTTTTTAAAAACATCAGAAATAATGCCGGGAGGTGATAGCACATGCCTTAATCCCAGCACCTGGGAGGCAGAGGCAGATAGATCTCTGAATTTGAGGTCAGCTTGGTCCACAAAGTGAATTCCAGAACATCCAAGGATACACAGAGAAACCCTGTCTCAAAAAAACAAGCCAGACCAAACCAAAAAAGAAAAGAAAAGAAAACAAACAAAAAGCAACAAACAACCTCCCCAAATCCAGAAATATAAAAAGCATACCCATTTATGTTGGATATAAAATCCAACAATAGTTGGAAAAATTAATGCTTTTAAGACTTAGGTAAAGGGGTATCCAGTGTGAAAAGTATTATAAAATCATACATACAAACATTACTTGTAATGTAAGCATGACATGTACATTACTTGTCATAATTTTAAGTGCAGAGGAGGTTTTCAACAGATGTCATTTGAAATGATGCTGAGTTTAAAATTTAGTATCAAGTATAACTCATAACAAATATACATATAACATCATTTCTTTTCAAAGATTCTTCTAGTTTTTTTTCTAATGTTAACTATTTTTATGTTAAATTATTGACTAATTAAACAAATGGTAGCTGCTACTGCTAGTCTGTGGATACTGTCTCGATATTGACTTAGACAATGATAATAACAGCAAGGTTATAATATTATCATATGTAATATGCCTCTGTCTTTTAAAATTTTTAGAACATCATTATGGCTAGATTGGACAAAAGGCGCAAGGGAGTATTTGGACCACCTATGGGAAAGAAGTGTGTAGTGTTTATAGATGATATGAATATGCCGTCATTGGAGAAATATGGAGCCCAGCCTCCTATTGAGTTATTACGACAATTTTTTGACTGTGGACATTGGTAAATACTTTAACTAAAGTCTTAATAAGCTATGCTAAAGTCATATCTTGTTCTGTATTTTAGTTTTTCAAAGCAAAATGATATATTTTCCAAGTTATTTACAGAAAGTGATTATTGGCTAGATTGTATATATAGAAAATTTGGAAGGATTTCTTCTATATCTTCTAAGACTATTTATAGATGAGTTTTAGATTCCTAATAAATCCTAGGAGAGTACAGAGATTTCTTTCAGATATTGTTTGCCTTCACAAATGCATCACCTTGGTCACCACCCTTCTCAGCAGATGACAGGTATCTTCCAGTTACTAAGCATGAATCAATATGCCATTATAAATCTGAGTTCTTAGTGTAGGGCTTGCTTTTTGTTTTATATGACCTATGAGCTTTGAGAATGTACAGTGTCACTCATTCATAATTTTGGTGACATATAGAGAATTTTCTACAGCTTTATGCACTGTACAGTGTTCCACTTCCCCTGACCCTCACCAAGCCCCTGGCAGCCAATGATCCTTGTAGTATTTCTACAGTTTAACCTTTCTCATAATATTAGTAAATATTTTGTTGCACTAACAAATAGCTGAGACATTCAACTTATAAAGGAAAAAGGTTTATGTTGACTCACAAGTTTTATAAGTTTCAATTTACAGTTGGCTGACCTTGTTTTGGGGCCTGTGGCAACTCAATGCATCATGGTGGGGAATTCATGGAAAGTAAAGCTGCTTATTTTATATCTGGGAAGAACAACAGAAGATTTGGGTTTCTGCAGTCCCCTCCAAAGCCTGTCTCCAGTGACCTAAGTACTTCCCACTAGTCCTCATCTCTCCAGTGTTCCACTGCTTCTCAGCTGGCTATCAAGCCTTTCCTTTGTGGGTCTTTGGGGATTATTCCAGATTTAAACTGCCGCAGCTACATAATTGGAGTCAGTTAATATATGCCATTTCTAGACTGGCTTCTTTCACTTATTAGTACACATTTAAATTTCTTCCATGTCTTCTTAGTGTTGAGTTATTGTCCCTTTGTATAGATGTTCCATAATTTGTTAGTCCACTCACCTCTTGAAGGACATCTTGGCTGCTTTCAGAATTTGACAAGTATTAATATTAAAACTGCCATCAACAGTTGTATGAAAATATTATGTGGATATGTTTCAAAGTGCATTACATAAATACCAACAACAAAAATAGCTAGTGTAATTAGTGTCTTAATTTCTTCAGTTCCATGGTAAAATACTCTGCCAAAAGCAACTTTACAGAAAAGGAGCTAATTTTAGCTCTTCTAGGTACAAGTAGGAAGTCTTCAGCCTGCCCAGGGTCCACTGTCCTTGCCTAGCCCCAGTGGCCAACCTGGCATCCCCAAGGCCTCTCCTGCTAAAATACCAGATCTCCCTCTGGGCTGCAAACAGAAACAGAGAGGTGGAGGCAGCACTACAGTGCCCAAGAAAAAGGAGGGTAGAGAAAGTGCCCAGGACGCTGACCACATCCAGGGGAAGGTTCAATTTGACCATGATGGGTGGGACCTTCTCCGGCAGAGCAAAATCAGAGACCCCAGGAGGAGAGGCTGAAGTCTTGATGTATGTATAGGTGAGTAGTGAAGCCATGAGATGGTATGGTCCCCAGACACCTTAGCCACCTGTGATGGTGAGCCCCAGCCCTGGAAAAAGTGAGGACAAACCCTCCCCACACCTGCTGTGTATGATTCAAAGTCCAGCTGTGTGTGACCAATGATAACACCAGCAGTCTGCATGGCTTTCTGCAACCCTGTCTCTACCCAGGAGAAAGAAGGGCCAATGCTGAGGCCAGGCTACAGGCATTGGGGTCCTGGGAGTTAGGCAGATTGATACCGCCTTGGTGCTGAGGTGCCTATGGCAACTGGGAACTGAAGATGTGCTGGACCCCAGATGTGAGGATTACATCTGTGTTGTGATTATACCTGTCTCCCTTGAGTTCTGCAGCTCAATGGTATACTGGATCGCTGCGTGGCTACTTTGTGGCTGGCTTCTGTTGGTATTCTAACACAGAAGTAAGGTTTCTATTTTATGCACCTGGGTCTGAATTGTAAATCACTTCTGTGCCCAAATGCTGACACACATTCCCATCATCCTCCATGTCTGCCATGTTGGAGTTTTGATGTGCAGGGCTCTGTGGGTCCATTGTGGTCCTAAGTGATCTGGATCTGCATGTAATAAATCCATTGTGCATATTTGATCATGTGTTTCTGGGAGGAACAGCAAAAAAGGCTAACCTTTACAAATTGTTATGGTAATACTATGTTTAGTTTTAAGATGAGTATTGTAAAACACTTCTGTAATCCTAGCATTCAGGAGGCTAAAGCAGGAGGCCAGCCCTACAAAGTAAAAGCCAGTGTATATATATATATATTTTTTTTCTTCTCCTAGTCTATGTCTTATATTCTTTATTGACTTTCACAAATAGTTTTTTTTTAATTTATTTATTTTATGTGTATGAGTACACTGTTGCTGTCTTTAGACACACCAGAAGAGGGCACTGGATTCCATTACAGATGGTTGTGAGCCACCATGTGGTTACTAGGAATTGAACTCGGGACCTCTAGAAGAGCAGTCAGTGCTCTTAACCATTGAGCCATCTCTCCAGCCCCAGAAGTTTTTATTTTAATGAAGACCTCTTTTTTAATTATTTCTTTCACAACTTGAGCCTTTATTATCATAACTTAAAAACTCACTGTACCTAAAGTAATTTAGATTTTTCTCAAATGTTATTTGTAGCTGTTCTTTTGCTACTTTGTAGGTTCTTTTTTTCTTTCACTCTTCTCCACCCCTCTTCTTTCATCCTTTCAACCCCCTAACACTAGATAGGAGAGAGAAAAAGGACAGAGGAGAAAAGGAGCGGATGTTATTGTTAGACTACTTCCTGCTGATTTGGGGTGCTGAATTCCTTGGGGAAAGTTTAATCTCCACCATCAGGATATCTAATTTCTTCCTCTTCTTTCTTCTTTGCACACAACTACTTAACAAACTGCAGCCAGCAGCCCACCAACATTTATATACCTTCAGAAGAGTCCGAGAATTCCAAACATCACACAATTGCAGAAACTATCTGCCGCTGGCAAAATCACGCCCCTCCTAGAGCAAGGCAGATCATACTACTCAGCTGCTGTGGAGTCTGAAGCAGACCCAGATCCTACACCTGGGACTGAAACAGAAACATGTTCTTATAATATTTCTGTGTTTTTAAAAAAACAAAACAAAACAAAACCCAAAAAAACCAAAATTCTCCCTACAGTTATCTTTTAAGACTTCGATGGTTTTGCACTTAATATTGAGGTCTGTGATCCATTTTGAATTAAATAAAGTGAAAGGTGTATAGAGTCAGTGTTTAAATTTAATTTTTACAAGAGGATGTCCTAGTGTTAGCTGATGAAAAAAAACACCTTTTTTTTTTTTTTTGCAAGACCTTTGACCCAAGTCCCTATTTTTCAGACCTTTAGATGAAAGCTTTGGTATTAAAGAGCTTGATGGCCTGTTGAATATAGTCAACTAAATTGTGTTATCTAGATATGTAATTAGAACTTCTTTGAGAAAGCTTTATTTCTTTGTAATGGAGCCCTCTCTATATAAAAAATGAGTAGGTAATATTTACATTATTATTAATGCACTCTGAAGATAAAACCTAAGATGAAAAGACCAGGACTTCACTATAACCAGAGTGATGCATCATTCATTGTTCAAACTGAGGCAGAGCTGAAAATAAGAGGAGGGTGCGATTGGTAATGGTTCCAGGATAACGAGCACAAACCGGGCTCACCTTAGGCAATGTGAGACCGTAGCCCCAACCACAACCAGCTGCAAGTACATCAGAGGAGTGCTCCTCCAGAATTCTGGGTTTGAAGAAAAGGGGGATTTAACAGAATCAACTTGTAAGGAAGCATGGAAATGAAGGGAAAGAGGATGAGCACCTGTGAGAGGAGGGTTAGCACTGAGGCTTAAGTAATCCCTTTTACAGAGCGAAACTATACTGAACTTCTAAGGCTGCTGTGTCATTCTGTCTTCTCTTTCTTCTCTTTATGTGTGCTCTCCAGGTATGACCTTAAGGACACCAGTAAAATCACACTGGTTGACATAGAGCTGATAGCTGCCATGGGTCCTCCAGGTGGTGGAAGGAATGCTGTCACTCCCCGTTTTATTCGACATTTCAACATCTGCACTATCAATACTTTCAGTGATGAAACCATGGTCCGAATTTTCTCATCAATCATGTTGTTCTACCTTAGGAATCACGATTTTTCTCCAGAGTACTTCATACTTGGACACCAAATAGTCAGTGGGACTATGGAGGTGAGCAAGCAATAGAGATGTACTGTTCCCTTAGCCGTCTTTGGTTTCCACTCAGAGATCCTGGCCAGATGCTTTTTGAGCAGGAAGATCATAAGATTTGGAAGCAGAGACTCTAACTGGTGTTGCTCCCTGCCTGCTGTCCATAGGTGGATCACCTGGAACAAGCAGTTTGACCTTTTGGAGACCCAATTTTTTAATCACTGAAGTGACACAAATTCATGTGTAAGGAATTTTCCCATAGCCAGCACCTGCCACATCATAAGCATTTCCTTGATGGTTGAGTCACACTGTGGTATTTGCTATTACATTTTCTCTTTTCTATCTATCTTCCCTCTTGTTCTTCATAACTTTAAAAAAGAAAGAAAGAAAAAGGAAGGAAGGAAGGAAGAGAGAGAAAAAGGGAGAAAGGAAGAAACAAAGAAAGAAAGAAAGAAAGAAAGAAACACAGGAACTAAGAAAGAAACAAAGAAAGGAAGGGAGAAAGAAAGAAAGAAAAAAGAAGGAAGGAAGGAAGGAAGGAAGGAAGGAAGGAAGGAAGGAGCCCTAAACTTATATACACATTACTTTTACTCAAACCAACACATTGCTGTGAAAAATAAGAGTATGCAAGGATGGGAGTAAAGACCCATGCCCATGTGGTCAGAGGCCTTCTGGTGTGCTCAGGGTGTACTATCTGCTCTCACTAGAACAGCCTCACATCCAGTGACTCAAAGGAAAATGCACTCAAAGGGAATTTAGTGACATCCTTACCAAACTAAGCTCTTGGGAAGCTTGAAAGAGAGGGGTCTGGGAACAAGGAATATCTTTCTAGCGCATACCCACATGGGCCTCAACTGGGTCACATCTTCTTGTTTCTCCAACTTCCTGATGGTGCCACTATGCCGTGAGTCCATCATTAAACCAGAGCCCCCAGCATCTAGGCCCTCTTCTGTCATTCAAGCCTTGAATATGACTGCCACTGACGGGGACATTTCAGACTCAAACCATCACTGAGTAGAAGATTTATTCTACCACAAGAAAGTGCTTTTATTTGTAAAATGTAATATTTCAGATGTTACTTGGAATGAGTTGTTGGGCCTTGGCCAAATAGAAAAGATACTTTCTTTTCTCTCATTGAAGCATGAAGAAACCTACCATAAGTTGATGTTGGGACAGGATAAACTATAAAACACATCCAAATGAAAAATAATGTTGTCATTCTTTTGTCATATCTTTTGTCAGGATATATTTTGAAATTAATTAACCTTCTTTTTAAAAAGTATTAACTTTCTTACAATGAATGCAGCACCCAGGTAAAAAATACTTTGTTTCTATATTCTGACAATTAAGATAGGAGGAGGAAGAGGAACCAGAGTCTAACAGGAAGAGACCAAGGGAGAAAACTAATTGGTTAATGTTACTGGTAATTTAAAAGACATTATTTGGAGTGGTATAGAGTGAGTTACCTGGTTTTGGTTTCTATTGCAATTTTAAGCTGCTTAGTAACTTTCAGGTCATCTGGAGTGGAATAATTATAACAAATGGGAAGTAAAGTAAGATAGAATGGAATTCAAGTTAAGGGGCTATTAAGTTCACCAAACTTAGTGGGACCTGGTTTAGTGCTATAGAGCAAAGTAAACATGTACTCCATGCTATGCTCGGTATATACACGTTTCTGAAGTGATAGAATCTAGTAGGATAAGTGAAATATTTTTTATACTACTTTATTAGGACTGTTAATCATAAGTATTTTATTTTTGAACTGTTGCATTTTTTCCTTCACAGATATATAAACAATCTATGGCAAATCTTTTGCCCACTCCTGCAAAATCTCATTATACTTTCAACTTGCGTGATTTCTCACGTGTCATCCGGGGTTGCTTACTCATTGAGAAAGATGCTATAGAGAGCAAACACACTATGATCCGCCTGTTTGTGCATGAGGTTCTCCGAGTGTTTTATGATCGCCTTATTAATGATGAAGATCGGAATTGGCTCTTCCTATTAATTAAAAATGTCATAAAAGACCACTTTAAGGAGTCATTTGACACTGTCTTTAATCATCTGCGGAATGGGAATGCTCCAGTAAGTATACTTAGTAATTAAAAACATGTAAGGTTGGGGCTGGTGGGTAAGAGCACTGACTGCTCTTCTGTAGGTCCTGAGTTTGGATTCTAGCAACCACATGGTGGCTCACAACCACCCGTAATGAGATCTGATGCCCTCTTCTGGGGCAGGGCCCAAAGAAGTCCTGAGTTCAATTCCCAGCAGCCACAGCCATACACATGATGGCTCATGGCCATCTGTACAGCTACAGTGTCTCATACACATAAAATAAATCTTAAAAAAAAAAAAAAACATGTAAGGTTAAAACAGAATTTCAGCAGCTGTTGTAATTAATGAACTTACCTTACAAAAATGCACTTGGCTTTTATTAAACCTACTCTTTTGCTTTTTCTTATGAATATGTGTTTATTTTGAGATTAGTCTGTAGAAGAACGCATGTGATCTAGAGCATGAAACCCTCTATGGCAGCTGCTGATGAGATGGTACCACCTCTCATAGACTCTTCAACAACAAAGTCAGAAAGATGAATTTCCAGTCTATAGAAAATTCCTCTGAAGATGCTCAGCAGCTAAAAGCACTGGCTGCTCCGGCAGAGGACCTGGGTTAGAGTCCTACCACTCTTGTGGCAGCTCACAACCACCTATAATTCCAGCTCCAGAGGAATCGCACGCCATCTTCTGGCCTCTTCAGGCATAGCACATTCATGATACACTTCTATTCATACCAGCAAAGCACTCATAAAACAAAAATAAATCTTTTGATCTTTTCTTTTTATTACATAATCCTGTCATTTTATGTGTTAATTTTATACACATTATTTTCTGTCTTAATGTTTAAAAATTAGATAATAGTCAACTATGACAAAATAAATTTTTGTATTTTTTTTCCTTAAATTTATTTTTAAATTTAACTTCTATTCAATAGGTAACTGAAGAAGACTTAAGAAATCTCATGTTTGGGGATTATATGAATCCTGATCTAGAAGGAGATGATCGAGTTTATATTGAAGTTCCAAATATTCACCACTTTAATGATATTGTTGACCAGTGCCTAGATGAGTATAACCAAACTCACAAAAGAAGGATGAACCTTGTTGTGTTTAGGTAAGAAGGATGAACCTTGTTGTGTTTAGGTAAGAAGGATGAACCTTGTTGTGTTTAGGTACCTCTGTTTTACATTTACGTATGTGCTTGAAATGTTTATTTATGAACCTTCATGAAATATTTAAAACAAAAAATAGTAAACACTTGTCATCTATATTACCATATAAAATATCAGTAATTTATTAAGTTCTTGTTTCAGCCAGCCCTCCCCTTAGTCTGTAGTACTAAAAAGAAACTCCTGTGGTTTTGGACAGACTATGGAGGTCAGAAGGCATCCCTGAGGTGCCTGTCCTCATCTTTCCACTTGTTTTACATCAGGACCTCTTTGCCACTGCACAAGCCAGGCAAGGTGGCCCCAAGAGCCTCTAGAGATTCTCAGATCTGTGGCTTCCTTCCCCCACCTATACATTCTGGGACTACAGATGTTTGCACTGTTGTGTCCAGATGTGTATGTGAGTCCTGGAGAGTCAGATTTAAGTTGTTCAGTTTGCAGCCAGAACTCCCCCAGCTCCACCTCCTGCATGCTTTACTTTCTCAGGAAATTTTGTGTACCTATATACTAAACATGATGTTATAAAATATGTATAATAAGAAGATAAGAAAATTTACATATACATTATTCCTATGGATAATAACCCTTATGCTTTGCAGGTATGTTCTGGAACATTTATCAAGAATATGCCGCATTCTAAAGCAGTCCGGTGGAAATGCTCTGCTTATTGGGCTTGGAGGAAGTGGTCGGCAGTCTTTAACTAGTCTGGCTACATCTATGGCAAAAATGCAGATTTTCCAACCAGAAATTTCTAAGAGTTATGGTATGAATGAGTGGAGAGAGGATATCAAGGTAAAGTAAAATTACGGAGATACCTACAGTGAAAACTGAAAATAGTGTATTTCTTGACTAGTAAAGGGGAGCCACCCTACATAGCTATGAATATTTGAGTAGTTATGCTAATACTGCCCACTGGGTGCCTGCTGTGAGGGATGAACACCTCCCGAATGCTTTAATTACATAATCTCATTCCCTAGGTACAACACTGTGATAAAGCAGGTATAGCTGTCTCTGTGTTTCATTGTTGAAGACATTGAAGCTGAAGGAAATGATAGCTAACAAGAACTTCAGGCTTCCTAATGCAAGTTACCACAGTTGGCCCTGACTCCCTTTATCCTGGTCTGGGAAGATTTGTTAACATGAATACACTCTTTCCATAAGGCCTTGTGCAGACAGCCACAGCTGCTTTGAGTGCAGCAGCCCCATCTTATCCAAAAACAGTACCTCACACAGTCACTCCCAACTTCTGGCTCTTACAGTCTTTCTGATCCCTCCTCGGTGATGTTTCCTGAGTCTAGGGAGAAGGGGGTCAAGGTTTTCGGTTTGAAGCTGAGCATCGCACTGTCACTTCCTCTCTGCAGCTTTACTAGTTGTGAACCTGTGTTAATGATCATCTACTACAATAATGATCCACTACTACTAATGAGGGATAAGAGCCAAGCCAATCTGTGGGTGAAGGGATAAGTGTTTATAAGGAAGTTCAATGCTATCTTAGTAAGGGTTTCTGTTGCTGCAGTGGAACACCATGACCCAAAGCAAGTTGTAGGGAAAAGAGTTTATCTAGCTTACACTTCCACAGCATGGTCTATCATCAAAGGTCAGGATAGGAACTCTAATGGGACAGGAACCTAGAGACAGGAGCTGATTCAGAGGCCATGGAGGGGTACTTCCTATTGGCTTGCTTCCCATGGTTTGTTCAGTCTGCCTTCTTATAGAACCCAGGACTATCGGCCCACCTACAATAAGCTGGGCCCTTCCACATCAATCACTAATTAAGAAAATGCTCTACAGGCTGACCTATAGCCTGATTTTATGGAGACATTTTCTTAATTGAGGTCCTCTCCTCTCAGATAACTTTGCTTGTGTCAAGTTGACATAAAACTATCCAGCACAAATGCTACATCCACTTAGCAAAGACAATACTTTTAGGTTGTTTTCCCTCAAAAATCACCTTCCCAAGCGAGGATTCTTGGCCAAGTTTACAGTACCATGTGTGAGTTCCCTCCTGCAGATCAGGCCTCAAAACCAATCACAAAATGATTGGTTGTCCCCCACACCCCATAATATTCATGCCATTGTTGCACTGGGCATTCCATTTTATAGGGTTCACATTGAGTAAGACAGTTGATGACCTTTTTTCTCTCACAGCAGCCTACATAGCACCTTGTAAGTTACTATGGAAGCTATTTAGCAGGGAAAGTTTCCAGTCATTTCTAGGGCTGCCCATCAAGTCTGGCGAGTAATCAAGAGCAGTGGCAACATCCTGTACGTTTTTTTTTTTACCTTTGTGTGTGTAGGGGGTCCCTGTGAAGCCCATACCTAACAACTCAAGGGAGGTAACTCATCCCAGACCCTGGGCTTTTTGTTTGATAACCTAAGGCTTCTGGGAAGAACATTGTCGTATTACTTAATTTCAATCCTGGCTATATCTAAAAATCTCCTCAAAAGTTCTTGAAATTCTAAGAGTCAGTTTTAACAGACCTATACAAGTCAGCTCCATCATACTACGAAGTCCATATTTTTATTTCAGGAATTTTGCTTGCAATTCACCAAAAACAAACAAACAAAAAAGCTCATGCTAACTTAAGAAATAGAGGAAGTTTTTGGATTTAAATGTTCAGAGGTATACAGTCATTTAACAGGACTCAATTTAAGGACCCAAACTAGGAATTTCTCTATATTCCCTGGCAGTGTTCTCTATTTGTCTTCCTTCTCAAGCTGGTTCATTCCACTAGGCAACACAGTACTTAGTACTCCTGGCCTTTCTAAGCACCCTTCTCAGTACAACAAGGACTATATTTTAAGTCCATCTCAGTCCTGAAACTAACAGTTTGACTGAGTCCTTCTTAATCACGTGCCTTCTGAACCAGTTGCTGTGTCTAGGAACTTGAGGGCAGAAAGTAGTTTGGATTGCCCACCTAAAGTGTGGGAGAAATGGAGTTCTGGATTGACAACCCCAGCAGAATCAAAGTACCCTTACATCAAAGCTTGAAGAGAAAGGGAAAGCAAACCCAGCCCAAGCCCACCACATTCTGCTTATAAGTACATTTTCCCTTTAAGACCTTGTTGAGAAATGTTGGTGTGAAAGGACAGAAGACAGTCTTTCTGATCACAGACACTCAGATTAAGGAGGAAGCTTTCCTAGAAGACATCGACAGTGTGCTCAACACCGGTGAAGTTCCTAACATTTTTGCAGCCGATGAGAAGCAAGAAGTGATGGAGGTAAACGCTTTGGGGGAGTCGTGCTCTCCACACAGGGATTCCTTTTATCATGAAATCTTTGTTCTGCTCTTCAGGATAAATGTAACTTATACAATTAGGCAACTAAACACAGCTTATACAGTTTAAAGTAGATGACTTTAATACATCATCTGGATACATTTTAAATTCTAGCGCAGCTGTGAGTCAGACATTATTTTATAATTATTACCTTCATAAATTAGCAATTGTTTTATGTAGCCAGACTTTGGCTACTTTGTAGATTCTTTCTATTTCCTACCCCCTTACGCTAGATAGGGTGGAAAAAGGAAACCACGGGAAGGGGGTGATGTTAACTGTAGCCTACTTCCTGCTGATTAGGGGTGTCAAGTTCCCTGGGGCAAGTTTGATCTCCACTGTCAGGATATCTAATTTCTTCTTCTTATTTCTTCTTTGCACATGACTACTTAATAAACCATGTCCAACAGCAACCACCAACTAACCAACAACCTGGACCCTAGCATTTATATACCCATTGAAACGTCCCCATAATTCCCAGCATCACACAATTGCCGAAACTATCCACTGGCAAAATCACACCCTCCTAGAGCAGCAGGCTAATCATAGTCAGCTGCTGTGGACAGTCTGAAGCAACCCCATATCCTACACCGACAATCAGAAAGTGATTGCTTACCCCCATAGCAGCCATGCTGCTCTTAGACCAGTGGGCATACCTTGCCTCCAGACTACATATTTAAAAGAAGAAAAAAAGATTTCATGTATATGTAAGTACACTGTCGCTGTCTTCAGACACACCAGAAGAGGGCATCAGATCCCATTACAGATGGTTGTGAGCCACCATGTGGTTGCTGGGAACTGAACTCAGGACCTCTGGAAGAGCAATCAGTGTTTTTAACCACTGAGCCATCTCTCCAGCCCCAGACTACATATTTTTAAACTTAACACAATAGACTCAGATTCTATGTATTCTTACATAACATGATTGGTTTTTTTTGTTTGTTTGGTTGGTTGGTTGTTTTTTTGTTTGTCTGTTTGTTTGTTTGTTTTTCGAGACAGGGTTTCTCTGTGTAGCCCTGGCTGTCCTGGAACTCACTCTGTAGACCAGGCTGGCCTCGAACTCAGAAATTCAGAAATCCGCCTGTCTCTGCCTCCCAAGTGCTGGGATTAAAGGCGTGCGCCACCACCGCCCGGCTCATTTGTTTTATTTTGCTGATCTTACCATAGCACATAATAATACATCTTAATAGTTTTGTTTTTGTTATTTTAGTATGCATACACACTAACAGGTTTTTCTTGTGACATTGTACTTTGCTCATTTCCTTCCTTTGGACCTCCTCTTCCCTGCAGAAACTCTCCTTTCAACTTTCAGTTCTATATTGGGGAGAACATTTTCAGGATTTGGCCTATTTTCCTTTCCCTCCTATTATCTTCTCATTCTCCTCAACCTTTCTGTAGTCTCCTTTCTCCACACCTCTACTGTATATCATATATATTATGTACATTTATTATATATGTATAATATATATACTGATATATAAAATCTTGATTTTGCTTCTGAGAGAAAGCATGTATTCAGTATTTATCTTTCAGAGTCTTTCACTTTGTTGTTTAAAAAGTTGTGTAAAATTCAATACAGAGGTTATAAGGTTGTTTTGTGAGTTTAGTTTCTTACTGGTGGACATTGCAATAGCTTCTATTTTTCCTCTTGAAACCAATGATGCATTTAGGCCTACATGTAGTCTTGGTGAATTTTTCTGATTAACTTTACCTGGTAAATTCTTGACAGATATTTGATTTTAAATTGTAAAATTATTATGTAGGCAGAGATTTTTGTAAGCATAAACTGTATCAAAATCATCCCTTTGGGGGTGGAGAGATGGCTCAGCGGTTAAGAGCACTGATTGCTTTCCTGAAGGTCCTGAGTTCAAATACCAGCAACCACATGGTGGCTCACAGCCATCCGTAATGAGATCTGACGCCCTCTTCTGGTATGTTTGAAGACAGCTACAGTGTACTTAGATATAATTATAAAAATAAAAATCTTTAAAAAGAATCATCCCTTTGTCATAAAAATAAAATTTTAATGACAGTTAATACAAAACTGATATTCTAATAGCTGATAGCTGACAATCTCCTTATAGTAAATCTATGTTTATTTACAAGGTTTCTATTTCCTCTTCTGTAGGGTGTCCGTCCAATAGCTCAGGCTGGCAATAAACATGGAGAACTCAGTCCCTTAGCCCTGTTTGCCTTCTTTGTGAACCGTTGCAAAGATAATCTTCACATCGTGGTGGCCTTTAGCCCTATTGGAGATGCATTCCGAAATCGTCTGAGACAATTCCCATCTCTCATCAATTGTTGTACTATTGATTGGTTTCAGGTTGGTTTTGCTTTATTTTGTTTTGTTTTGTTTTGTTTTGTTTGTAATGAGAGAGCAGAGTTGTTAATTCTAAGAATTTTATCAAAATTTTATTTAAGCTTGACTAATACTCAGCAATCAGTTGACTAATAATTCATGGCTAATTAGTCATTATCAGTGACTAATATTCATTGATCAGATAGTATGATGATGGGCATAGTACTTAGGAGACGCTATAGTACTTACTTACTAGGAGCTGATAAGATGGTGTTTCCCAGAAAGAGTTCATAGCCTAGACTAGAAGACATGAAAGACAATAGGCAGGAAAAGGAAGAGACAAAACATTGATATGCAAAGTGTATAACTGAGGAAGAAAGAGAATTTCTAAAGTATGAAGATGAATCAGTAACATAAAAAAATAGATGTGGAACCATAGGATAGTGTTTGTGTATGCATGTGTGTGTGTGTGTGTGTGTGTGGTGAATTAACAAAATATGTAATTACCCATATATATTGTATATAATGAGATCAATACAAATGTCTGTTATATAATTTTATGTCAACTATGTATTATAATTTCATGTTAAATAACTCATTAACTTTTCCCTTTGAGGAGTGTGTGTGTGTGTCCTCCTGTGGAGCAGGCCTCCAGTCTAATCAAAAAGTAACTGAAACCTTCATCATTGCACCAGTAACACATTTTCCTCTAAGCTACACGTCTTAATTAATTTATTTTTAGTTTAATTTAACTTTATGTGTATGGGTATTTTGCCTGCATGTATGTCAGTGTACCATTTATGTCCAAGAAGGCAGAGAGGAGGCATCAGATAACTGAAACTGGAATTAAAGACAGTTGTGAACTGTCACATAAATGCTGGGAATCAAACCTGGGTCCTCTAGAAGGATAGCTAGTGCTCTTATACACGGAGCCCATGCCTATAGCCCCCAAACTTTAATACTTTAATATAGAAAGGTGTGTGTGTGTGTGTGTGTGTGTGTGTGTGTGTGTGTGTGTGTGCAGAGGGAGGATTATGAATGGGTTTGGTCCCCATGACTATATAAGATCTTCAGTCCACAAAATGGGGGCCTTGAAGAGTCAGTGGTACAGTTCTAGTATGAAGGCCATGAGACTCAAGACCTTGAAGAGCTCACGTTTTGAGATCTTCTGAATTCTGAAGCCAACAGTAAAACCAATGTGCCAGCCTGAGGCCAGTCAGAGGATAAAGTATCCCTTTATTTAGAAGAAGGGCAACATTGTTCTTTGGTTCAGAACCTCTGGTTAAAAGAAGCCTGCTGACATGAGGGTGGTGGGTTGTGCCTTTGGGAAGCAGAAGCAGAGGAGGATAGCTGGAGCTACACAGAGAAACCCTGTCCTGAACCCCTCACCTCCAAAAGGGAGGACCTTAAAATGCACACTGCCCTAAAAGGAAAAAATTACAAGCATTTTGTTGAAACTAAATGAAAGGAAATCTGGAAAACATTCTAACCAAAAGTAAAGAAGCATAAACTGTTTAGTTAAACATTTAAAATGTTAGTTGTCAAATATTGTTGGCACACCTTGCTTCCATGGGTTTTATTTCTGTCAAAGGTTGAATGGAAGCCAGTAACAGACACGAGTAAATGATGTGTGAGGCATTGATTAGTAAGTTCTGAAGATAACACTCACCACAAGAGGTTGTATAACTAACAGGAAGAAGGTTGTTCTTGAAAGAGCATTCTGGGAAGAACTTTTATTATAGTCGGGGGTGTAAGCATAAAGGAAGGGAGGAAGGAAACCACATCAAGGTCTGAGAAAAGAGGGTTCTGGTCAGGGGAAACAGCAAGAGAAAGGTCCCGGAGCAAGATCACTTGGCATAGTTCAGGACAAAGCAGAAGAAAGCACTTCACTGAGGCAGAAAAGATCTGCAAAAAGAACTTTTGGGTAGAAGAAAACAAAAAACTTCAGTTTGGGGTGTTATGATAGGGATTATAACAGAAATCTAAATTAAAAAGGGTTTTCTCCTCTTTCTCATATGGGAGAAGGAGCTAGTAGATATTGAGCAGTTAGCATTGTCTACAGCAAACATGCTAAAATCAAGATGCCTAATGGACAGTCACGTAGAGGGGTGGAGAAAGGGATAATTACGTTCTTAATATGCAACGCATCATTAGTCCTTATGGTGTGTCCTTGTTTTCACTTTAATGTATTAAAAAAACTCTAAAAAGCACTGGGCCCTCAGCCTACTTGATTCTCATTAAACCCTAACCTCTTCATAACCCTAACCTCTTCCCCTAGGTGACGTCACAATGTACATGCCTGCACTGAGGCTGCTCATCTTTAATACATTTTTCTTCCTCTTTCCAGCCGTGGCCTGAAGATGCTCTTGAGCGTGTAGCTGTGAATTTCCTAGAAACTGTGGAGCTCACTGAGGTTGAACGACAAGAGATAGTCCCGATCTGTAAACACTTTCACACTTCCATCATGCACCTTTCAGAGAGGTTAATAATGATGACTTTTTAAACTGTAAAAAAGCCTTGTATTTTAAATGCCTTGTATTTTCCACAAAAGTCCAACATTTTGATGTTATTTCTTTGTCTTCTAATTTTTCTGGTTATTTAATTAAAACCCTCAGCTAGCAAACAATAGAAAGCAAGAATTTATTATGAAGACCCAAGAATGTCTCACAAAGATCTGAAAAATGAGCAGAAGAAGTTAGAGTCTGTTAAAAACACACAACTGTTTTCTGATATGCATCACTGTGTGTGTTCTAACTATCGATCATCAACCTTTGTATCTATAGGCATGATTTAAATGCTATTATGTCATACATATAGAGTCAGTTATCTGGCATACTTGGCTTGGACAGTGGTGCCAAGCAGTGTGCTGTAGTCTACATCCTTGTATAACTCTGTATGTCCTTCCATGTATATGATATACTGGTCTTATACGTTCAGTCAGCATGTAGCATACAGTGTAACTCATACTTGTTCTATTTGCAGTCTCCTTTCCTGAGGCTTGCCTACCTCATACAATAGCTCAAGTGTCTTACAAGGCTAGATCCTGCTGGCATATGACACATGGAAAAATAAAAAACTCTCTTTGTTTGCAGTAATTCACCTTTCATAGGCATCCTTAATTTACTTTTTCAACATGTCATTATTGTCTGATTTTTTTTTTCAGGTAAGAGCTTTGAATTTCTAGATTTTGTGAAGTTAAATACTTGACATGTTCCACATAAACCTTAACTTCTTTTCATAATCTTTAATATCTGTAATATTCTGCTGAATTAACACCATTGAGAAATCCACTATTAATGCTGTGGTCTATCACCTGACTCTTTTTCAGGTTCCTAGCAGAGTTAGGACGACATAACTATGTTACTGCTACTTCTTATCTTGAACTTATCGGCTCATTTCGGCAGCTTTTAACTAAGAAACGGCAAGCTGTCATGGAAGCAAAGCAGCGCTATGTGAATGGACTTGACCAGTTAGCTTTTGCTGAGTCTCAGGTAAAGCCGATAAGCTGTTAAAAATAATAAAATATTCTGAGCCAGCTGGTGGTGGCACACACCTTTAATCCTAGCACTCTGGAGACAGAGGTGGGCCAGCCTGGTCTACAGAGTGAGTTCCAGGACTATGTAGCCAGAGCTACACAGAGAAACCCTGTTTCCAAAAACAAAAACAAAAAACAAAAAACAAAACCAAAACAAAACAAGAAAAGAAAGGAAAAAAGTAGAAAAAATACTGATAAATGTAAAAAATCTAGGAGCAACTGTTTACTAACAATGTTATGTTCAAGGTTGCGTGCTATGTACATCAATCACACCCATTGTTTCAGTTACTCTTTTAGCAACTACAAGAGGTAATCACTCTTACTGTCCTCATTTTACAGATAAGTAAGTGTTCCAATGAAATGATACTATTAGAATGTACTTCCATGGGGAATGTTCAGTAGTCCAACTTTATGTCAATATTTTATGCAATGAACATTAGAAATAACTTGTGAGCAAGTCCCTCAGTCTATCACTTATCATTTATGAATGACATTTTCTTGGCTGATTCTGACAAAGATGTTGTAGAGAATTTGTTTAAGGTAACACAAAGAATTCTGCCATGCTGGAGGTTACAGATTGCACCAGAAAAAAAAAATACAAAGAAGAGATTCACATAGTTATTTGGGTTATAAAATCAACCAACAAAAAATTTTTACAGAAACTCTTTAAGTTGGCCCAAACCACAGAGACTAGAATAATGTGTCATTTAAGAGTATAAGAAATATATTTTGGCAGATGTTAAATATGAAATGGACTTTTTCTAATGAGTTCAATATTATTAATAGTTACTAGTGGTTTGTTGTTGTTGTTGTACACCATAAAATAATGGGGTTCCCTGAGCTGATACCTTCTTTTCTGGGTGCATTTCCTCCGCAGTCACTACCTTTTCCCAGTGCCTTGTAAAATACCTAAAGACTCAAAGCCTTTGTGAGAAGAACTGACATGCTCTCATGATACTGTTAACCATGCAAAGAACTGGAGAAAATTAAGATTTTTCATGTCCAGAATTTTATAATGCATTTAAGTTTCTCATTGCTATATCAGCTATTACAGAAAGTCAAAACCTAACAACAAACTGTCTGTTTAGGTTGGTGAAATGCAACTGGAGCTTGTTGAGTTACAGCCCAAACTGGAGGCCGCTAAAGTTGAAAATGCCCGTATGATGCAGGTACGGTGTCACTGCTTTTATTGATTCACAGGACAATCAAATAGAGGTAAAACTAGCCTTGAAAGTGACCCTTAACTTTTTGTCACTGGAACCTAAGGACTTTGCACTTCTCTATTGACTGAGAGTCTCACTGGTTCTACATGTTTGTCACTTCTAAAGGGTGGTATGAAACCCATTTCCAAATAAAGTGACCTGTGTTTATATTTCCTCTTATTCTATTCTAGAACTGGCCTTTTGTCCTCAAATATTTTATTAGTTCTTTCAGAATTTCATACATTATATTTTAGCCATTTTTAATCTTCTCCCAGATCCACTCCCTATTCTATACCCACCCAACTTTGGGCCTTCATTTTTTTAACCTGTTGAGTCCCATTAGTGTTACATATATACTCCTAAATTCTAGAGGAGGTTAGACTTACCAGGGGGCATGCCATTAAAGAAAGCTAATTCCCTGTCTCCTACCAGCAATCACTTTCCATAGTCCTTCGGCTAGGGATGCTTGTTGTATGAGCTTGCCCAGGCTGGTGCATGCTGCCCTAGTTGTTGGCTTCTCATATGCAATTCTCCTGTGTCTTGTAGTCATCTGCTGCCTCTGCCTCTCAAAGTCTCTCTACTCCCTCCTCTGCAATGATCCCAAACCCTGTGAGAAGGAGCATGTGACCTAGAACCTTTAGATAAGATTTGAGAGCTACATTAATCTTTGGTTACAAAAAGAAAGTGTTAGGATCAGCAGAGTAATAGTAATGGTTCCTGCCTGCAACCCATGTGGTTTTCTGCTCCAATAACAATGCCAAGTACGAGTTGCATCTTGTGATTTTGCCCTCAAGTCTTATCAGAAAGTATTTTATTACCCCCATTCCATTTGTTCCACAGTTGTACCAGTGAGGATTTCTGGCCAGGCAGGTCATTATTGCAGCTGGCAGGGTTCTCAGCTGGGTAAGATTGATAATTCCTTTTCTCCAGTGGTAATACGCATAGCACGAACACTGTGACAGCTAGCCAGTAGGGATGGAGCTTCCAAGTTAAACGCCAGCTTGACTTCTTCATGCTCTATGCCTTCTCCAGTGTGTGGCGTCTTCAGCAGCAGGGTCTCACCATTTAGTTCTGGAGGTTCACCTAGAGCAATGGTAATAGCCTGTTATATTTAGATGTCTATGGAAACTTACTGGCCAGCAAGTCCTAGAGAGGTAACACATTTTTGATACTGGGCTTTTTGTAGTGTCTGGTAGGGCATTGTTAAGGATAATTCCATTTAAGATCTCTATGTATGTAGATGTCTCAGGAGGCTTCGGCAGCAGAAGTTTTTCTCTCTCAGAAAGTCTTCAGTGTTAGTTGTTCTTTCCTGAATCTCTTCCTCTAACCCTCTGTAACCCTTCCTGCCACATCACTCCTCTTTCCTGTTTACATCACTGCCTTCCGTCTTCACTCCTTTGAAACCCATTCCCTCTTTGCCTCCTTATTAATTTCCTGACACCTGTGGGTATTCTAAACCAGACCAACATCCACAACTGAGTGAGAAGGTATGACATTTGTTTTTCTGGGTCTGGGTTGCCACTTGGAATGACTGTCTCCAGCTCTATCCATTTGCCTTCAAATTTCATAACAATTTTCTTAACAGACCTCTCTAATATCCACCATCATGTCTTGAGTTCTTTGATGTTCAAGTAGTCTTGTCTCTAGGCTTGAAGAAACAACAGGTTACTTGAAATTCTGTCTTCATTCTTCCACATTTCTTTTTTTTTAGATAATTGAAATAGAATCTGCACAAGTAGAAGCAAAAAGAAAGTTTGTGAAGTTAGATGAAGAAATAGCCAGCGGGAAGGCTGAGGAAGCCCAGGCTCTGAAAAACGAATGTGAGAGTGACCTGGCTGAGGCAATTCCAGCCTTGGAAGCAGCACTGTCTGCACTAGACACGCTTAAGGAAAGTATTAGATTTGCACCTGGGGTCTCATCAAAGAAAGGAAGTGATGGGCAGGTCTTTGGTTAACAGGACGGACATGGACTCTCTTATGGCAGGCTCTGTCATTTATTTGTCAAGTTAAATGAAGCTTGCATCTAAACAGAGATTGTATCTTATTTGATACAATGTTATATTTACATATTTGATTTTCCTACATCATGCATAATTTTCAATCAGAATAGTTTAGTGGGAGTGGAATGAATGGTCTTTGTGAATCCAAAGAGGTTCTGCACATGGGGCAGTGGGAAGGAATGGTTAGAGCTGGAAAAATCATTGTGAATGGCAACCCAGAAAAACAAATCTTATCTTCTCGCTCAGTTGTGGATGTTAGCTTCAAATCTTTAGATGTGTGTATCTCATTTAGAATAACCCAGGATGCCAGGAAATTAATAACACATGTTATCTTCATAAGGGCTTATGAGCCCTCAAACATTTGAGAACTATTAGGCTTGTTCTGTGTTTAGTTCTCTGTTGCTAATTCTCTTTTATAATCACGCAAAACAAAAACTACTCATTTTTTTTCCATTATTTCCCCAAATAACTTTTTTTCAATGTTTTGAGATAACATCTCGTTATGTAGCCCAGGCTAGCCACAAACTCATAATCGCCCTTTCCACCACCTCCTGAGAACTGAGACTGGTGAATACTACCACATCTGGCCCCAACATTTTTCTTTACATTCTCATTATTTAAAAATAAGCTATTCTGTAAGGATGTCTTATTGTCTTTTAATACAGCCAGCTGATATTACAATTGTAAAATCAATGAAGAATCCTCCAGCTGGTGTTAAACTAGTCATGGCTGCTGTTTGTGTTATGAAAGATATAAAACCAGAAAAGATTTCCGATCCTTCAGGAACTGGAGGCAAGGTAATAACTGATTTAAACCATATTCACAAATGCACAGAACCTGTTTGTATCAACTGTTATCAAGTTAAGTACCAACACCCTGCAATGCAGGGGAGAAGCACTATTTTCCAGAGGGAATGGACGCGGAATTAACTGCAGAACGTAGGGTCTATGTGTGTTCTAGTAAATGTAGCATCAGCCATCTGCAATTCTAGTTGCTTCTGTTTTCTCTTCTGTCCATACAGACCCCCTGCTGTGGTGTCATATGTGCTGAGGCCTGTACTCTGTAGTTAAGATTTGTAAGAATGTGTGACATGTAACATACAAGTGTGGTTTTTTTTTTTAGAATTGAAGTAAAAGAAAACAAACAAACCCAGTTTTTGCTGCGGGGTCTGGTGATCCCAGCTCTCCAGAGGGGAGGCAAAAGGATCAAGGTCATCATTCAAGGCCAGCATGGCCAGCACGAGACCCTGTCTCAAAAAGGGGGTGGGACAGGGACAGGACGCTGTGGCTGTGGCTGTGGCTGACCTAATTCTAACACATGAGAGGCTGAAGCAGGAAGGCTGATGTGAACTCCAGGCCTGTTTGGGCTCTACAGTGAGTTCCAAAGCAGCCTGAGCACAGGGTGAGATTCTGTCTATAAAACAATAACACAAAAGCAAGGGCTGTGGATCTGAATATCCACATTCAGAAACCTTGGCCCCAGTAACCATGCGACCTCTGGATGCAGTGTCCGAATCTCTGAGGGATTCAGAGCATCCAGGTCACAAAGCTAGAGGACCTTAGCCAATGCATATAAAGCTCTTCTGTCGAAAGCCTCCAAACAGCAAACACACAGTAAATGTAACCTGCATTGCAATGATAATTCAAGGCATGCATCCCTTAAGAAGGAAAGCATTCTACACTGAATTTACACACACTTTCTATCCAGGGTTTTATCATACCTGGGTTTGAACTCCTAAATTAATTTTTTAATTATATTTTTCATTAAGATAACATATAAATAGACATTGTCTAATTTAAATTTATACATACACTAAATTTAATGAAACAAAACAAAAAGAACCAATCTTATTAAAAATTAAAGTAACCAAATATTTTAAATTTTATTTATTTATTCTTCTCTTATATATTATTACATCCTGACTGCAGTCTCCCCTTCCTCCTCTTCTCCCAGTGCCCACCCGGCTCCCACTGGTAGGAGTCCCACAAAAATTCCAAGCTATACAACCATAACATACACGCACAGGGCCTAGGTCAGAACATGCAGGCTCTCTGATTATTGCTTCATTCTCTGTGAGGCCCTATGAGCCCTGGTTAATTGATTCTGTGGGCCATTGTCTTGTGGTGTCCTTGACATCTCTGGCTCCTACAATCCTTCCTCCCCATTTTCCACAGGATTCCCAAGTTCACCCTAATGTTTGGCATCTGCTCTTATACTGGATGAAGCCTCTTTTGATGACAATTATACTAAGCTTTGGTCTACAAGGATAGTAGACTATCACTAGGAATCGCTTTCATTTGTTTGTTTATCTATTTGTTTTTTGGTTCAGTCATATTTGGTTCTATTCTAGGTCTCTTACTGCCATCTAGCCCCCAGTAACTGCTTTTTTAAAATTGTCAAAAGAAATAATCACCTCTATTTTCACTGATTAAATTTTAATATATGTTTATATCCATGTTTAAAATATTTCATATTTTATTTACTTAACACAGTCTCAGGGAGAATAGTCTTGTCTCTTGTCGCCCTCCCTTCTTCTCCCCTCCCCTCCTCTCTCTTCCCCTCCTCTCTTCTCCTTTTCTTTTCCTCTTCTCTTTTCTAGACAGGGTTTCACACATCTTCCTAACCGGCCTGTAAGTTACCCAAGCCGACTTTGAACTCACAGAGATCTGTTTGCCTCCTCTAGCTAGCATGCTGGAATTACAGGCATTTGTCACCACATCTGGCAGGAAATGAGTCTTTGTTCTCAAAAAGAAATTAAGATTTTTAAGATGTATACATTTCTTTCTGACTAATGTGCACTTTTAATTCTACAGCTAATACATTTCCATAAAATTCATTTGTAGATACTTGATTACTGGGGACCTAGCAAAAAGCTCCTGGGAGATATGAATTTTCTCCGAGATTTGCGGGAGTATGACAAGGACAACATCCCTGTGAGTGATGTGGGATTTTCTTCTTTAAGTATGATTTAGTCACCATATGGAAGATCATTTACTAACAGCTATAGAGTGAATGTTCATAATAAAAAAAAAAAAACACTTTCAGATGATTAGAGAGTTAATAAATTACTATTTTGGTGTACTGTTAACTTGGAAAAGTTCTCTAGATATTGCTCATACTTACATAAAATAAGAAAGTATCATGGGCTGGAGAGATGGCTCAGCAGGTAAGAGCACCAACTGCTCTTCTGAAGGTACTGAGTTCGAATCCCAGCAACCACATGGTGGCTTACAACCACCCGTAATGAGATCTGATGCCCTCTTCTGGTGCGTCTGAAGACAGCTACAGTGTACTCATATAAATAAAATAAATAAATCTTTAAAAAAAAAAAAAAGAAAGAAAGTATCAGGTTTTTCATTTGTGTTTACTTATTAATATTTGTTTGTATTCTATTTTCAAACGTTCTATCAAGCCACAGAGTCTTTTTTAACATTTATGGTTTTTATCATGAATATTTTGTTTCTTCTAGAATTATAATTTTTACTTTATTAATTAAATATTTATTTACTTACTTCCCCTCTGTCCTTTCCTCCCAGTTTTTCCTCCCAGAATACTCCCATCCACTCCTTCTCTGTTTCTCTTCAGAAAAGGGCAGGCCTCCTATGGATATCTAACCCTGGCTATCCAGTTGCAGTAAGACTGGCACATCCTTTCCTATTCAGGCTAGAGGAGGCAGCTCAGTAGAGGGAAAGGGTCCCAAAGGGTTAGAGACAGCCCCTGCTCCTGCTGTTATAAGCTCCATATGAAGACCAAGCTATACAACTGTAACATATGTGCAGAGGGCCCAGGTCAGTTCCATGTAGGCTCTCTAGGTGGTGTTTCCGTCTCTGTGAGCCCCTACAGGTTAGTTGATTCTGTAGGTTTTCCTGTGGTGTATTTGACACCTCTGCCTCTTATGATGCTCCCTTCCCCCTATTCCTTTGGATTCCCCAAGCTCTGCCTAATGTTTGGCTGTGCATCTCTGTATCTGTTTCCATTCGCTGCCGGGGGAAGCCTCTCTGATGATGGTTAAGCTAGACTCCTGTCTGGAAGTATAGCAGAATAGCATTGGCGTCAGTATCAGGGATGGGCTCCCTTTCATGGCCTGAATCTCAAGCTGGACCACTCCCTCAGTATCCGCTCTATCTTTACCCCAGCATATCCTGTAGGCAGGACAAATTGTATGTTGAAGATTTGTGGCTGAGTTGGTGTCTCAATCCCTCCATTGAAAGTCTTACCTGGTTACAGGAGATGGCCATTTCAGACTCTATATCCTCAGTTGCTCGGAGTCTTAGCTAGGGTCACACTGGGAGCTTCCATTTCCCTAGCTTTCTAGCTTATCCCAGAGATGCTCCCCCACCTCCATTTCAGTTGTCTCTTCTAGTACTCTCTCCCTCCATTCTCTCTGCACCCGATCCTTCCAAGACCGAGACCGCACACTCATCCAGCACACCCTCATCCACCCACAATGTCTATTCTACTTCCCCTTCTCAGAGAGATTCAAGCATCCCCCCTTGAACTCTCCTTGTTACTTAGCTTCTTTGGGTCTGTGGATTGTAGCATGGTTTCTTTTACTTTATGGCTAATATCCACTTTTTTTTTTTAATATTCAGCAATGTTATCGTGTTTTTAATTAGATATTTTATTTACATGTCATATGATTTCTCCTTTCCCAGTTTGCCCTCCAAAAAACAAACAAACAAACAAAACCAACAAAAACAAACCCCTGTTGCCTCCCCCTCCCCATGCCTGCCACCCCACCCTCTCCCACTTATTGGTCCTGGCATTCCCCTACACTGGGGCACAGAACCTTCACAGGGACAAGGGCCTCTCCTCCCATTGATGATCAACTTTGCAATCCTCTACTATACACATGCTGCCAGAGCCATCAGTCCCACCATGTATAGTCCTTGGTTGGTGGTTGAGTCCCTGGGAGCTCTGAGGGTACTAGTTAGTTCATATTGTTGTTTGTCCTAAGGGGCTGCAAACCCTTCAGCTCCTTCATTGGGGACCCTGTACTCAGTTCAATGGATGACTGTGAGCCTCTACATCTGTGTTAGTCAAGTACTGTTAGAGCCTCTCATGTTCTTAGTAAGTACACACCATGTTTATCTTTCTGGGTCTGGGTTAGCTCACTCAGGATGATTTTTCCCCCTCGTTCTACTCATTTGTCTGAAATTTTCATGGTGTCATTATTTTTAACAGCTGAGTAATATTCCATTGAGTAAATTTTCTTTATCCACTCTTTGGTTGAGGGACATCTAGATTATTTCCAGACTTTGTCTAATATGAATAAAGCTGCTATGAACATAATTGAACAAGTGTCCTTGTGGTATGGTGGAGCATCCTTTGGATATATGCTCAGGAGTAGCCAAAATTACTGTTTAGATTTGTACCCCATTTTTAAAATTGGATTATTTGGTTTGTTTATGTCTTTGTACTTTTAAAATTATACCTAAATGTTTATTTTGAGTTTTAAAAATAATGTAACTTTAAAAAATAATTTCATTTATTTTAATATGTGTGTGTGTCTGAGAGGGGGGGGGCGGAGAAAGTCAGAGAGACAGAGAGATAGAGAGACAGACAGACAGAGAGGTAGGTACATGTGCCATGGCATTCAGGTGGAGACCAAAGGACATTTTACGGTAACTAGGTCTCTCTATCCATCGTGTGAGTGCTAGGTGTTAAACTCAGATTATCAGGCTTGGTGACAGGTATCTTTACCCAACAAATAAGTCATCTTAAATTTTTCAGATTACCTATGACTTTCTTCCACTTTATGGTTGTATGATGCCGCTAGTGTTAAAATCTAAATATTTGTTATATAGGTGGCTGTTATGCAGAAGATCCGCAGTGAATATTTGACAAACCCTGAATTTGACCCCCCTAAGGTCGCCAAAGCTTCTTCTGCCGCTGAGGGGCTGTGCAAATGGATCATGGCTATGGAAGTGTACGACAGAGTTGCAAAGGTATGTTCAGGATTCGCACATCCACTCCTTACTACAATATTCTCAGAAATTGCAATGTACTCCTTAAATTTTAGAATTTATTTTGTTTTAGTTCTTTCAGAATTTCCTACAATGAGACTTGACTATATTAACTTCTCCCCAGTTCCTCCTAGATCCACTGCTCTTCCCTGACCACCTATCCAATTTTGTGTCCTCTTTTGTTTTTTTAACCCACCAAGTCCAATTTGGGCTGCTCCTATACTCTTAGATGTATGGTCTTCCACTGGAGCATGGTCAGCGAATCAGTGGAACACTGATTTCCAACACTGGAAAGAGAAGTGACTCCCCGCTCCTTGGGGGAATTCCTTTCCACCTACCCTGTCCTTTCTGGGAATTGGTGTAGCTTGTGCTTGCAGTGGACTTATGCATGCTACCACAAGTGCTGTGAGTTCATAGGTGCAGCTGCCCCGTTGTTTCCAGAGGGCACTGTCTGCTTGTATTCACTTACTGTCTTTGGTTCTTTGAACCTTTCCACTCCCTCTTCTGCCTAGATCCCTAAGCTTTGGAAGCAGGTACAGTCAGTAAATATGTCCTATTTAGAGCTAAGAATTCTGCAGGATCTTATTTTCTGTACCATGGCCATTTGTGAGTCTCTGTTGATCATCATCTATTGTAAATAGAAGCTTTTGAGATGAAGCCTTAGAGATGCAGTACTCCATGAATATGTTAATAAGTCATTAGGAGTCAGTTTAATACTTTGTTCATTTAGCAAAATATAGTAGTGTGTTTTCCCTAATACCTATGATCTAAGTAGCCACAGGTGTGTGTGTGTGTGTATGTGTGTGTGTGTGTAAGCATGTGTGTATAAGGATCTACAGTAGTAAGGTTTCTATATGATTTTTTTAAAAAGTCTTTAGAGTTAATTATCACCCCTTGTAGTCCTTCCTCTAACTTGCCCTCCCATGCCCCACCTCAATTTAACCCTTCTTGTTTCAATAATTCCCTTAAAACTTTCTATATCCCCTCCTTTGAAAGCCCTACCCTACCCCACAAATTTCTAGACCTCTGTGGGTATTCCAAATGAAACATACATATCTGAAAATTCAAAGCTAACATCCACAAATGAGGGAAAATATGTGACTTATCTTTCAGTGTTTGGGTCACCTTCCTCAGAATGATTGTTTCGAGCTCCATGCATTTACCTGTGAAGTAAATAACTTCATTTTTCTTAATAGGGGAATAATATTCCATTGTGTAACTACACCACATTTTCCTTATCTGTTTACCAGCTGATGGACATCTAGGTTGTTTCTATTTTGTTGCTATCATGAGTAGAGCAGCAATGAGTATGGATGAGCAGGCATCTCTCTAGTAGGCTATAAAGTCTTTGGGGATATGTCTAAGAGTGGTGTAGCTGGACCATATGGTAGATCTATTTTTAGTTTTTTGAGGAACCTTCATGCTGATTTCTTTATCAGATATATTAGATTCACTCCCACCAGCAATAAATAAGTGCTCTTTCCCCATATCTACCTGAGAATTTGTCATAATTTTTTTTAAATTTTATTCATTCTGACTTGAATAAGATAAAAAAAAATCTCAAAGTAATTTTAATTTACATTTCCCTGTGTAAATGGTGGCTAGGGATATTGAACATTTTTTTAAATGATGTTTAGTAACCTGTTTTTCATCTTTGGCGAACTCTCTGCTTTCTTCCATGCTCTGTGTTGTAATTGGGTTGTTTGGTTTCATGATGTTCAGAGTTTTTTAGTTCTTTGTATTTTCTAGATACTAACCCTCTATTAGACACATCACTGGTCCAGACTTTTCCCCTTCTGTGGGCTGCTTCTTTGCTTAAGTGATGGTGTCCTTTGTGGTACAGAAGCTTTTTAGTTTTATGAGGTCTCATTATTAATTCTTGGCCTTTTTTTTTTTTTTTTTTTTTTTTTTTTTTTTTTTTAGGTGGCTGGAGAGACAGCCATGGATGCTGGGAACCGAACTCTTATATTTTTGGTTGTGAGCCTAGCCTTTAATGGCTGAGCCATCTCTTCAGCCCAAGATTTATCATCTTAAGTACACTGTAGCTGTCTTCAGACACCCCAGAAGAGGGTGTCAGATCTCATTAGTGATGGTTGTGAGCCACCATGTGCTTGCTGGGATTTGAACTCAGAACTTTCTGAAGAGCAGTTAGTGCTCTTAACCTCTGGCCCATCTCTTCAGCCCTAGTCTTTTTTTCTTTTTAAACCCCAAGACACACCTTTTTTTAAAAATTTATTATTTTATGTATATGAGTACACTGTAGTTATCTTCCAACACACTAGAAGAGGGCATCGGATCCCATTACAGATGGTTGTGAGCCTGATGGGAATTGAACTCAGGGTTTTTAGAAGAGCAATCAGTGCTTTTTTTTTTAAGATTTATTTATTTATTTTATGCATATGAGTATACCACTGTAGCTGTACAGGTAGTTGTGAGCCTTTATCTGGTTGTTGGGAATTGACTTTAGGACCCCTGCTTGCTCTGGTCAATCCTGCTTTACTCATGTTGTTCCCAAAGATTTATTTATTATTATATATAAATACACTGTAACTGTCTTCAGACACACCAGAAGAGGGTGTCAGATCGCATTACAGGTGGTTGTGAACTACCATGTGGTTGCTGGGATTTGAACTCAGGACCTTCGGAAGAGTAGTCGGTGCTCTTACCTGCTGAGCCATCTCATCAGCCCCAATTCTTGGCCTTAATATCTGTGTGATCAGGGTTTGTCCAGAAAGCCCTTTCCTGTGCCAGTGAGATCAAGTGTATGCTCTATTTTATTTTCTATCCAATTCAGGGTATCAGATCCTGTGTTACGGTCCTTGATCCATTCGGGGTTGTGCTGGATGAGAGACACTGATCAAGTTTCATTCTTCTACATGTGCTATCTAATGTGCCCAGTATCATTTGTTGAAAATTCTGTCTTTTCTTCAATGTGTATTGTTGGCCTGTTTGTCAAAAACCAAATGACAAGTGTCCAAGCTGTGGGTGGCGTGTCACTGCAGGACAAGCTTTCAGAAAGTTTCTTTGCTCTTTGACAGAGTATTGGTTGAAAGGAGTGTAATCAAAACTACAGCCAAGGGTAGCATCATGCTTCCAGAATAAGCTCAGAAAGCATTTCAGGCAATAGTACTGGGAGACAGGCGTGAAAGGAGAAGGTGGGGAAACTCAGCCAGTTAGTATGAAAGTTGGAAACAATGCTCTCACAGAATAAGGAAGTGTCAAAGGAACTCTAGATGACAATTTAGAGATGGTGACATTCTTGGGAAGTATGCAGATTTAAACCACTGTTGAAATGGCATCCTGTGGAAAATCTATTCTGCTGACATCCTCAAGTATTTCATCATATAAACAATTCTCGTTCCTCCCTTTTATAATAAACTGGTGATAACCTAAAATAATAGCATCCATTGTCTCTGAAAGTTAGTTTTGATGTGCCATTATAAACATTTGTGAATGAAATAATATAGGGCTGGAGAGATGGCTCAGCAGTTAAGAACACTGACTGCTCTTCCAGAGGTCCTGAGTTCAGTTCCCAGCAACCACATGGTGGCTCACAACCATCTGTAATGGGATCTGATGCTCTCTTCTGGTGTGTCTGAAGACAGTGATGATGCTGGGTATGCCGTACATATTCTATCCCACTGACCAGTGGGTCTGTTATAGGGCGGTCTCACTGTTACTATCACAGCTCTTTAAGTATAAGAGATCTGGAATGGTGACACCTCTACAGGGTTTTTTATTGCTCATGATCATTTGGGCTATTGTGGATAGTCTCTATTTCCTTATGAAATGTAAGATGATCCTTTCAATTTATATGAAGAATTGCATTAGGCTTTTGATGGGATTGCAGTAAATCTGTAGATTGCTTTGCTTAGGTCAGCCATTTTACAATATTCAACCTACCACTCCATGAATGTCTGTACTCCGTGATTAGTCAGGACTATAGAGCAAGAATTTTCTCAAAAGGACACGTGAGATAAAATGGAAGGCAGAGACAGAAGAACCACAGGGCTTTACCCTCCTCCTTTTTCAGTTGAACCAACTTCTCATTATTTTAAAACACTTTGCTACATATTGTGACATTTTTACTCTACATTAAACTATATTATTCCAGAATAATTTATTTTGTATGCCATAGTTTACAAATCCAAATGATTTGTCTGTTTTATGAAGTATATAGGTGTTTTTGCATTATTTAAGTGCTTATTATGTGTAATTTATTGTTAAACCCCATGCTGACCCATAACATCTAACTTTTAGACAGAACACACAACATGTGCACATTGTCCCCTAACAGGTTGTGGCTCCAAAGAAAGCTCGCTTAGCAGAGGCCCAGAAGTCCTTAGCAGAGACAATGGAGCTTCTGAATCAGAAGAGAGAGGAACTGGCCCAAGTAGAGCATCATTTGGAAAATTTACAGAAGACTTTTCAAGAGAAGACGGAGGAAAAGGCAGCTCTAGAGGATCAGGTGGAACTGTGTGCTAAGAAGCTGGAACGAGCCTCAAAGCTAATCGGAGGGCTAGGCGGAGAGAAGTCAAGGTAGAGCTGCTTCTCAAGGGCCAGGACGGCAGGCTGGAGCACGTGACTGGCCTGGCCAGGACAGCAGGCTGGAGCACGTGACTGGCCTGGCCTGCTCGGCACAGTTTTCGTCTGATTTTACAGTGGCTGATTGACAAGATGAGGCAGGACTCTCCAAAGGAGCAAGAACAGTGTTGAGGATAGAGTTTATAACTTGTTTTCAAAACAGAAACAAACAAAAGGAGAGGGGAGGAGAAAAAGAAAGAGCAGGGTTTACAGTCTTTTAATCTAAGTGCTATTGGGATTCTTTCCCAACTCTCTACGTATTTTTAAACTGGATTGTATATTCAGCTGTTTCATTATTGATCATGTTTATTCTATGAATAGCTTGATGTAGTAATTTAGGCCAGGGGAGATGATTTTGGAATTACTTGTCAGTTTTGTTGAATGGAAAACTATCACCCTTACCTGCACAATCTCAACTTCGTAATTTAATGTGTATCAAATAGTCTTGCTTCAAAATAGCGCTTCTGGAATGAATGAAAAATGCTTCTCATTATCTAGAAATAAATACCAAAACAAGCACTAGAACAAAATCACCCTAGAGAAGATTCTGAAGCAAAAAAATGCTGGGGTTGTGGTTGTGGAGAAGCAGAGTACTGCCCGACATAGGCACTGCTCTAAAACTGAAATGTGGAAAGTCAGTATGACAGAGCTAGAAGGGATCCAAACTCCTCACTTCACACATCCTAATATACCATAGCCTTTTCTTTATAGGATTTAGACAAGAAGGCCCATGCACTTTCTTTTTTATTCTTTTAATTGCCCTGCATGTATGTCTGTGCACCGCTTACATGCCTGGTGCCTGTGGAGGCCCAAGGAGGATGTCAGATCCCTGAACCTTAGCTACAGATAGCTGTAAGCCACAATGCAGTCGGCGCTCTTAGCGATTAAGCCTCCAGCTGGCCCTTCCCATACAATCGTGTGCTGTTTCGCCTTTGCTTTGTTGCGCAGATGGTCACAAGCTGCAAAAGACCTTCAAATAACATATGAAAACCTAACTGGTGACGTCTTGGTGTCAGCAGGAGTCATAGCTTACCTTGGTGCTTTCACTTCTGGATTTCGACAAGAATGTACAGAAGACTGGAGCAAGCTGTGCAAAGTATGTGATTTACAGTAAATTTACATAGTAAATTTTGATTTAGAACATTCAAAGAATGTGTTGGAAAATATGATGGTGATGAAGACATCAAAAGAAAAACCACTAAAAATATGGGAAGTCTTTTTTAAAAATTTTTACTTATTTATTTTATGTATATGATGAGTACACTGTAGCTGTCTTCAGACACACCAAAAGAAGGCATCAGATCCCATTACAGATGGTTGTGAACTACCATGTGGTTGCTGGGAATTTAACTTAGGACCTTTGACAGAGCAGTCAGTGCTCTTAACTGCTGAGCCATCTCTCCAGCCCGGGAAGTCTCTCTCTCTCTCTCTCTCTCTCTCTCTCTCTCTCTCTCTCTCTCTCTCTCTCTCTTCCTTTCTCTCCCTCCCTCCCTCTCTCCCTCCCTCCCTCCCTTCCCCTCTCTCTCCCTCTCTTTCTCTCTCTCTCTCTTTCTCTTTCTCTCTCTCCCCCCCTCTCCCCCTCCCTCGCTCCCACCCTCATTCTCTCCCTCCCTCCACTTCTTCTTTGACTGGTAAAATACTCCCAAAGTCTAACCTTCAATGCAGTTTTTTTTATGATGATCTTTAGTTATGATGATTAAATATGTATTTTAACTTAAAGATTATTTCAATTAATAAGATGAAAGAAAACATTGCACTTTTATTTCTTACAGAAGAAAAGATTCCCATGTTCAGAGGAGTTCTCATTGAGTAAAACCTTGGGGGATCCAGTCAAGATTAGAGCTTGGAATATTGCCGGGCTACCAACAGACGCATTCTCCATAGATAACGGTGTGATCGTTAATAATTCTAGACGATGGTAAGGAACATAAAGAGTTTCTTCCTGTTTCATTTGGAAGTCTTCAAGCATATATAAAAGTTCCAGTGTAATGGCCACCCCTACACTCTGCAGCTAGCATTGTGTCCTCTTTGCTGCTTAATCAGGGAGAATCTAGCTACTCCTCTGCCAACCCATCTTTTTAAATGTGTTTATGGATGAGCTACAGACATGCATTTTCCCCCTAGCCGCCACTTCAACATGCACGTTGTTGATAAAGATCATTCAGTGTATGTATTTTTGTTTGAGGTAAAAAATCACACACAATAAAACAGGAAAACTCAAATTTACCACTTGGTGAGTTCAGAAAAAGTGTACACCTGTGCACTCAAACTTGACTCCATTAAGATGCAGAGCAAGGCTACCTCCTGGAGAGTTCCTTTCTGCTCCATTCCTGCACTATCCCTCCCCAGGAAACCATCGTTCTAAATACTTCTCAGCATAGATTAGTTATGCCTGTTATAGAACAACATAGACTAGTAATGACTGTTATAAAACATCACATCTACTTCTTGACACATTTATATGAGACATCTTCCTCTTCAGCATAACTGTTCTGAGACTATTCATGTTACTCCACATATGAGTACTTTGTTTTAGGGAGACCTGTGCTTCAGGGAGAGTTATGTTTCAAGGAGAGTTATATTCTATTTTACAAACATCTCAGTGTTTATGATTCCACCTTTTATTCAGGTATCTTATCAAATTAAAGATTTTTAAATCATCCTTGCCTCAGTTTATCTATCTATCTATCTATACCTATATCTATACCTATATCTACATCTATCTATATCTATATCTATATCTATATCTATATCTATATCTATATCTATGTATAAAGCATGGCAGTAAGTCTGCCTGAATCAGGATGATGTGAGGATATGGACACTTAGTATCTGATGAAGATAAGAACTCACGAGTATGATCTTGCTGTGCATTAGAAATGGTCCCATGAGGAAGACTTAAAACCAGCGGCAGTGGCTCAATAACTTCTGAGGAGACTTTCTCAAAGAAGACTAATTTTCCAAGCACTGGAAATTATTGCTCATATCCCAGTTGATGTGATGCCCCCCTTTTCTCCACCTTCCAGCAATGCCCAGCCTGAGTAAACACTGTTCTATTCTCTC
Source organism: Mastomys coucha (assembly GCF_008632895.1). NCBI lineage: Eukaryota > Metazoa > Chordata > Mammalia > Rodentia > Muridae > Mastomys > Mastomys coucha. The sequence continues at coordinate 13,308,498 of NW_022196915.1, forward strand.
CTGACTCGTTATACAGTCTTTTAAAATAGATTTACTTATTTTATGTACATGAGTGTTTGCCTGCATGTATTTCTGTGTGCTACATGTGTGCCTGGTTTCCCACAGAGGGCAGAAAATGTTGTTAAATTCCTTCAAACTAGAGTTTCCGGCACCTGTAAGCTGCCACGTGGGTGCTAGGTCCTCTGCAAGAGCAGCAAGTGCTCTCAAGCACTGAGCCATCACTCCAGCCACCAACTATATAGTCTCAAACATAAAGCCTTTACTTTACTATCCTAGAAAAGTATTCCTAAATAGATTTTTAACTGTGTACCAGACTTAACTTGGGCACTTAACTCTTTATAGTCCTACCCACAAACAGGTGGAAATCATTTATAAGCTGATGTGCTTTTATTTCAAACCTTTAGCTAATTATCTTTCACATGACGCTAGCTGATGCTATGATTGATGACAGTGTTATATTGAAAACAGCACAGCCCACGGAGTTACAAACTCCTAGTTCTTCTCACACTGGGGTAGTTTTAGAACCTTGAGGTTTTTACCAATGTGAGCTAAGTTTTTTCATTTGTAAGAATGAAATTCTTTTTTATTTTTTAAATTAATTATTCCTTTGACATTTCATGTGTGTATATAATGTGTTCTGGTCACATTCATCCTTTTACCCTCTGTGTCTCTCTCCCACCACCGCTAGCCCTGCCCCTTTCCTGCCTACTTCCTCCCACCACTGTTAGCCCTGCCCCTTTCCTGCCTACTTCCTCCCACCACTGTTAGCCCTGCCCCTTTCCTGCCTTCTTCCTCCCACCAAGTTCCCACTGTACTTTCATACCTTTTTGATTTTGCTCTGTGACCACTCGGTTTAGCCAGGAACTCTTTTTTTACTTTTTGTTTTAATTTAAAGTTTTAATTTTTTGAGAATTGCATGCATAAATACTGTTTTTATACAATTTCTATCCTCACTCTCCCCCAACCCCCGAAACTCCTCCTGTGCTCACCTCCCTGGCAAACTCATAACCTCTTCTTCAGTTATTACTGTCCCATGTATATACATATATAATCATAGGGCTTTTAAAAGAAAAATCTTTACATAAAATACTTTGCATTTGTGACAACATTCACTTAAATTGCATAGATTTTTTTTCTTTTAGATATTTTCTTTATTTACATGTAAATTTCTCCATTCCCAGTTTCCCCTCCAAAAAACAAAGAAACAAACAAAAACAACCAAAACAAACCCCTGTTGCCTCCCACTTCCCCATGCCTGCCACCCCGCCCTCTCCCACTTTCTGGCCCTGGCATTCCCCTACACTGGGGCACAGAACCTTCACAGGGCCGAGGTCCTCTCCTCCTATTGATGATTGAATTTGCAATCCTCTACTATACACATAATTGCATAGATTTTTAAGAAATTGCTGTGTTTATGTGTCACTCTTGGAATTTCCCTCTTCATTTACAGGCCTTTAATGATTGACCCCCAGGGTCAAGCCAATAAGTGGATCAAAAACTCTGAGAAAGATAATCAGCTCAGTGTTATTAAGTTATCAGATTCAGACTATATGAGAACCTTGGAAAACTGCATTCAGTTTGGAACGCCACTTCTCCTGGAAAATGTTGGCGAAGATTTGGATCCCTCTTTGGAACCTTTGTTACTTAGACAAACTTTTAAACAAGGTAGAACTGAAAGATGATTGGATTATTTTGAAGCATGAAAGAAAAAATAACATAAATTTAATAATAATAATAACTTAGAACTCCCATGTCATTGTTATGTATGGGAAGAAATCTGTAACAGCTTTCAGAACTGAAGCTTGATCCGGTATCCTAAAATAAGGTCTGTGCCCTATCTTCTTTGCCTTATCTACTACTCCCCTCAATTTTAGCTCTGTTGAGAGCATGAGACAGTTGAATCCAGTCTGAAATCCATTGTCTTATGATCACTGACCTCAGAAAGTTCACTAGTTATGAATAATAACAAGAATATGGGCCAGAGTTCAATCTAGGTAAACATTGCCCACATGTGTCTTTCTGCTGATGAACATTTATCTCTGTCAAGCTCTGATACTTTGGTGAGCTTTAATCATATAAAAAGCTTGGAATTACAGTTAAAATTTGACAGAAAAATTCAAAAAGTGTCTTTGTTGGTGGTGGTGGTGGTTTAGTTTGGTTTTTCCAGACAAGGTTTCTCGGTGTAGTCTTGGCGCTCTTGGAGCTCACTCTGTAGTTCAGGCTTGGAACTCAGAGATTCTTCCTGCTTCTGCCTCCCAAATGCTGACCTCCCAAAGATGTGTGCCACCACCACCAGACTCAAAAAGTGTCTTGATTTATAAAGTTCCATGACCACCTGGCATAGTGTCCCATGTTTCCAAAGAATGAGCCTTACTGAATAATTGCAAATTTGTCTCTGCCTTGATGGCTTTTGTCACAAGCCGTTTTCTATCTCAAATTACTTAGGGCTCTGCTTATAACTTTAGGTAAGGCCTTAGAAGTGCAGCAAGAAAGGCTAAGTAACTTTGGCTCATTTGTTATTTATTTTTTTTCCTGAAATATAGGTGGTATTGATTGCATCAGACTTGGTGAAGTCATTATTGAATATTCTTTTGATTTTAAATTTTATATCACCACAAAACTGAGAAATCCACACTACATGCCAGAACTGGCTACAAAAGTGTCTTTGCTCAATTTCATGATAACTCCAGAAGGGCTTGAAGATCAATTACTAGGCATTGTCGTTGCAAAGGAGAGGTATGTATTTTTTATATGCTTCTGGCAGTTTACAGGGTATCTATTGGCCATTAATACTTTTGTTTTGGGACTGTTTTGAAATGACTAAAAATGTTATATTTTGTTATTATAAGTCAAACATTATATAGTCATTAAAAATAGCCATTCAGTAATAACTTTTAAGCTAAGTCTTGTTATATTGGTCTTTGCTATGGGTATTGAGATTCAGAATACTTGCCATAACTTCTATCAGACTGAGCTAGGAGCTTTGTCCACAGTAATATAGTCCATGGATAAAATCAGATGTGTATTCAGAGTTCTATACAGAGTGTTAACATTAGAAACTGCTCAGGATAGAGTGTAAAGATAGGATATAAAACTACATGTGTGGTATAAATAATAATGTATTGAAAAATGATGGATTAATCTGTGTTCAAAATGAAAAAAAGAAAGAGGATTAAGATGAAATATACCTGAATGTTAGCAGTTATTTTACTTAACATATAAGGGCATAGGTAATTTTTATGGCTTTATTGTTTGATTTGTATTTTTCCATTACTAACATACACAGTTTTTCAAATGAGAAAAAAAAAACAAAACCCAGAAAGCTACAAAGAAAGAATGGCTTCTGAAAGATAATAATTGATTTGAGTTCAATCTTAATACAACTTTATTAAGTGATCTGTTAAGTGCAATCAAATTAAAAGGATATAAAGGTAGCTTTGTTACTTCCAAAATTTAAAAATAAACAAGACCTATGTTATAACACTCTGTATAGCAGATGGTATTATTTTGAAGTTTTATCCCATTTTTGCTCATTAACACTTAATATCAATTTTGCCTTTCACTTAAAAAACCAGTCAGACCAGTTCTCCTATGGTAGTTATTTTAGAAGAGTTATTGATGACAAACCCAGTGAATTAATAAGAAATCTTTATTTTCCTATATATAACCAGCAATACCGTAAGAATAATCTAACACAGTCTTGGGATTGCTGTTACATTTCAAGTATACAAATGAATTTTCTTTGCTTAAGCTTCTCAAATCAATATTTGTATGAGTCTTTTCATTTTCTATTGCTATGATCAAATATGTTGACAAAAAGGAAATTGTGGTAGGAAGGGTTTATTTTAGCCCGCTGTTCCCATTTATAGTCCTTCTTGGCAGGGAGGTCACAGCAGCAGGAGCATGAGAGAACAGATCATGTGACATCTGCTATGAGAAGAAGAGAGCGGTAGATATATGCATGCCAGCTCTCAGCTCCCTCTCGCCTCGTCATAGCTCAGGGTCCAGCCCATAAAGTGGGGGCCACCCTGCTCTAGATAATCCCTCACTGAGATTCACTTTCCAGACAAGTTCAGACTATAGAACATTAACCATTAAAATACCATCAGTTATTTTCCCCTTACTATAGTAAAATTGATTAGTTTTTTAAACCTATATAATAATTCCAATATTCACAAAATGTTATACATAGTATTTATGTAGAAGTTAGATTAAATGCCACAAATTTACAGTAAATGTTTCTATCGTTTTTAGACCCGAATTGGAGGAAGAGCGAAATGCCCTCATTCTTCAGTCTGCAGCTAACAAGAAGCAGCTCAAAGACATAGAGACGAAGATTTTAGAAACATTATCATCTTCAGAAGGGAACATTTTGGAAGACGAAAGTGCAATAAAAGTCTTAGACTCTGCCAAAATGATGTCTAATGAGATCACGAAGAAACAGCAGGTGAAGATAAAAACTCCTGGGAGTGTTTGGGTCGTAGCATCTGAGTGTGTTTCTAGTCCCTAGGAACTGCTCTAGTGGTCTTTCAAGAAGAGAAGAACTGATAAGATACACAAGCCTAGAAACCAATGTTACACTCAGAAGAGAATATCTTACTGTTGAAGTTCTCTACATCTAGTTCAGCCTCCACATTATCTATACACAGAAGAAGCAAATTAATTTACTAGCTAAGTATGCAGCACAGTCAGGATTGTTTACATTTTAGTTGACTCTTCATCTAGAAACTGATCTTTAAAAGTTGTCTACCGCTAACCCAGTTAGTGGTTGGAGTTTGAGATGTGTAGATATAAGTCCTGAGTGCCTGAGCAATGAGTGGCTCTTGGAACCGATAGGGGATGTTCTGTGTGCTTATTGGAGAGAGGGAGGGGGAGGGAAAGGGGGGGAGGGAAGGAAGAGGAGAAAGGTGGGAGGTGAGAGAGCAGAAATAAGTGCCAGATGGTCTACAGCCAATAATACATTCCAAATTCATCAGACAGGAAAGTGCTATTTTTTTATAGCACATCTCTTCCCTGGCCCCCTACAAAAGTTATTTATGAAATGAAGCATGAAGTGACAGGCCAGTGGTGCATGTGTGGAAGTCAGGGGTCAACATGTGAGAATTGGCTCCCTTCTTCTAACCTATTGAAGCCAAATCTCTCTTGTTTTCTGCTGCTGCACCCTGTCACAAATATTAAGCTGACTCTCCTGTCTCTGCCTCCTAGGGAATTCATATTGCAGGAAGTAAACTGAACCATTTTACCACCTTAATTCAAGACCTGGCCTTTAAAACATTTGTTACTCTTTTTTTTCTTTCCTTTAAAAATATTTTTAAATGATTTTAATTTTTTTAAGTTTTGTTTTAATTTTTATATGTGTATGAGTGTTTTGTCTGCATATATATCTGTCCACTACATGGCATGCCTTGTGCCTTCTGAGGCAAGAAGAGAGTAGAAGATCCTCTGGAACTGGAGTTAGGTGGTTTTGAACTCCTATCTGGGTGCTGGAACCTGAATTAGGTTCTCTGCAAGAACAGCTGGTGCTTTTAACCACTGAGCCATCCCTCCAGCCCTATCACTTTATCCTTATATCTAACAGAAACCAAAACAGAGGTTACATCAGTCACTTAGCATCTTTTCACTGTGACCCCTTCCAATCCAGTTCCTCTGGGACAAGTGTTTAAGAAACTTTGTTTTGTAATATGTTGATAAAGATTCTTTCTGTCAGGTGTTTGCTCCCTTATTTTTACATTTTTGAAGAAGCAAAGAAGACAGTGTCTTAGAGAAATATTCTATAGTAGTCCATATCTGAGAGCATGGCTGAGAAATTGTCTTCCCAATTCCTGTTCATCAGAGCAGAGGAAACTCTGGTGAACTTCCCGATGTCCCTACACCAAACTGATCATTGGAGAGGAGAAACATCCTCATTTACTTTCTGTTTCTGTGGTGAAACACTGCCTCAAACCAGCACGGGAGGAAAGGGTTTATTTGGTTCATAGATTGCAGTCCATCATCAAAGTGAATCAAGGCAGGAACTCAAGGCAAGAACCGGAACTGAAACCAAGAGCACAGTGCCTTATCCTTCCCAGCTTGCTCAGCTTGGCTTCTTATACAATGCAGGAGCATCTGCCCAAGTGTGGCCCTGCCAAAAAGGAAGAGGCGGGGGTGCAAGAAGGAAGGAGCCTGGCTCAGGTTTTAATAGGAGTAGGAGGTTTACGTAAAAGACTATTAATTCTCAATTGCTGCTAACTTTGTTTCCTTCTTATAGTCAAGACTGAGGTTCAGAACTTTCAGGTCATTTGTAATTATATTTTATCTATTTTAGGGAAAGTTCACAAAGATCAGACCTCCATTCAGACTAGCTAAAATAAAAAAAATTATTAGATTTTTTTTTGCTTTATTATTTAATGGAGATTACAAGAGAGGGGTGTAAGGTCTGTCTCTTTTCCTTTCCTCTTTCCTGCCTCTCAGCTTCCTTGTCCTTCCTCTGTAATTCTCCCTTTTTCCTTTTTTTTCTAGCTTTTAGCTAGGAACCCCTCTCCTGTAGAATGTATTTGAACTAAGTTCTTATAATTTGTCATTGAGTTAAGGGCTTTTCAAATGTATATAAAAATTCATTATAAGAAAAGCACATGATGGAGAGAATCCCTGTTCATTCATCTTGGTTCTTCTTTTTTTGCCAGGTTGCAGAAAAAACAGAGCTCAAAATAGCAGAGTCACGAGAAGGATATAGACCCATCGCCAAGCATTCATCAGTGCTGTTCTTTAGCATTGCAGACCTGGCCAACATTGATCCCATGTACCAGTACTCTCTCATCTGGTTTGTGAACCTTTACATCAACTCCATTCATGACAGGTAAGCAGATTTCTAGCTCCCTCCATTCTCCCTAGGTTGGATTCTTCACCATCCTCTCCATTAAAAAAACAAACAAACAATTATTGTTTCTACTTATTGCTGTACAGTTTTCATTGTAGATCATTGAGTGGAAGGAGGAAAACAGAGCAAAAGACATCTAAAGTCCTCCCTTTTAAAAGTTGTTTTATGCACCTAAGATTTATGCATAGAGGGATGGTCTCACTATGTAGCCCACATTGACCCAGTACTTGCTATTAGCCCAGGCAGGTCTCAGACTTGGGGGCAATCTTTCTGTCCCTGTTCCCTGAATGCTGAGATTACAAGTGTGCCACCATACCTGGCTCTTCTTCTGTCTTTTAAATATTCCAATGATGCTCAGGACTTCTTTTTGCTGACAATTCTAATGTCTCTTTCTCCAGCTCTGAGGTGTCTAAAAGACTGTGCCACAATTATATTTATTTGCTAGAGACTTTCCCTTTAATGAATTAATAAATCTATTAGTTACTTTCCTTGTTGCTAGGACAAAACAAAATACCTGGAAAAATCAACCTAAGAAAGGAAGGGATTATGTTGTCTCACTTTGAAGGTCCATCCAGCAGGGGAGGGTGTGGTGGAAGGGTGTGAGGTGGGGAGTCACATTGTGTCTATAAAGGAGGGAGCCAGAGATGGATGCTGGTTCTTAGTTCCCGTCCTCCTCCAGCCCACAGGCTGATGCCACCATTTCAATTAACCTAATCTATAAAAAACCCTCACAGACATTCCTAGAGGTTATCCTAAACCATGATTCTAAATCAATCAAGTTTAACTGTCATAATGAGTGTATACACATTTTGACGTTGTTCGATCTCCATTTGACCTGATACCAGCCACAGGACTTTAGAAGAGTCAGTTACCCTTTCTGCAATTGTTCCAGCTGCCTTCTTTATAAAAACAGAAATAGTAATTATACTTGTCTCCTCTGGTAGTTCTGAGAATTAAGTAAGATATTTTCAAAGTGTTAAGAACAATGCCTTGCATTTAGTAACTTCTGTACTTACTAAGTAAAATTAAAATGTGACTCAAACCCACATGTGTACCATAAGATTCTTTCTATGTCAGCTCCTGGTAGGATAATTAATATCCATAAGGGTTCCGACTTAGAATGGGATTTTACACTGAGCTTATGATGGAGGAAGAAGGTCAGGCTGAAGAATTTTAAAGTGTCATTTACAAGTTTCAGTGATGATTTGGAGGAATTAGAACTGTTAGAAATCAGATGTGACAAGTTTTACATTTGTATGTGAGTGATTTCAAATGTTTCTAGTGATGACAACTTTAGTAAAGTTAGAACATTTTATAGGTTAATCTAGATCACTTACTTTCCCTATTTTTGTTTGATAACATATTTTTCTTTTTTGACCTTATAGCAACAGATCCAAAATCTTGGAAAAGCGCCTGCGCTATCTAAATGACCACTTCACATACAACTTATACTGTAACATATGCCGATCTCTGTTCGAGAAAGACAAGTTGTTGTTCTCCTTTCTGTTATGTGCCAATCTTCTTCTGTAAGTGACTTGTGTTTTCTTCATCTTATTTTTTTTACTTATTCAATTTATGTCCCACTTACTGCCCCCTCCCAGTAACCCCCTACC
>NW_022196915.1:13316976-13327428 GCF_008632895.1 Mastomys coucha
CCCCCCCCCCCGCCCATTTCCCTTTCTCCTCTGAGCAGGTACCAGCCCCTGCCCTACCAGGTACCTCCCCACCCCTGGCACTTCAAGTCTTTGAGACTAGGTGCTTCCTCTCCCATTGAGGCCAGACAAGGCAGCCTAGCTAGAAGAACAGATCCCACGACAGGCAACAGCTTTTGGAATAGCCCCCACCCCCACTACACCCCATTTGCTCAGGACACAAATTAAGGTCAAGCTACACATCTGCTACATATAATTGGGGAGACCTAGGTCCAGCCCATGTATGTTCTTTGGTTCAGACGCTGAGAGCCCCAAGAGTCTAGGTTAGTTGACTCTGTTGGTCTTTCTGTGGAGTTTCTATCCCCTTCAGGGCCTTATTTACTGATTTAAAAAAAAAACCTTGCCTTGGAAATATAATCTACAAAATGGCTTCTTAGAGATTGGTATGATGCCTTGCTTGGCTTAACTCATTTTCTGCATAACAATAGTTTCCACAATTGTATTGATATTCTGGTATTTATTTTTAATTTTTAAAGTTTATATATTATATAAAAGTTTACAAAATACAGCATAAATCACAATAAGTTCTTACAAAGGTGACATTGGAACTAGAGCATTCCAGTCATCCCTGAATCTGTTCTGTGCTTCACCCCCTACTCTCTCCAAAGGTAACGGAACTACTGTGCTCATCTCCAATGTTGCAGTGTATTTTGCTTTTATATAAAAAGTATCCAAGTGTAGCTCTTTTGTCTGGCTTTTTTTCCTCATCATACAAACTTTTTAGTGTGTGTGTGTGTGTGTGTGTGTGTTTGTGTGTGAGTGTGTATGTGTGTGAGTGTGTTTGTGTGTGAGTGTGTATGTGTGTGTGTGTGTGTGTGTATGTGTGTGAGTGTGTGTGTGAGTTCTTTCTCTCCTTCCATCATCTGGGACCTAGAGATCACTCTCAGGACATCAGGCTTGCCAGCAAGTCTCTTTATCCACTGAGCCATCTTGTTGACCCATCAACATACTTTTAATAAGATTCATCTGGGAACTTATTTGCTTGCATTGGTTGTATTGTAGCGTCCCATTGTAAGAATTCATTAAAGTTTCTCTGTTCCACTTTTGGTGGACATTTGAGTTGTTCTCTGTTTGGCGCTATTATAAATAACAGCACTACAAACACTATTGGGTGAAGGTCTTGGTGCCCTCATGCACACACTTCTTTTTTGAAGAGAGCTAGAAAGAAACTCGCAATTTGTCAGCTGCTCCCTCCCATTTATATCCCATCAATAGTGCAAGTTCCTATTGTTATAGGTATGCACCAAAATTTTGTATTACCCAAAAATACTCTTCTTAGATCAGGGTCCTCCTAAGTAGATGACCTTGAACCCACAACCTTCCTGCCTCAGTCCCCCAAATGCTGGGTTATAGGTATGTATCATCTATTGTCATTTTTAAAATACATTTTTATATGTGATAAGCATTATTCCTTTGTTGTTTAAGCTTACACCTCTGTGATATCTCTGTGATGATTAATGATGTCAAGCCATAGACATACACACAGACACCACAACACAACACACAACACAACACAACACAACACGCACATACAAATAGGGTTTGGGTTTCTTCTTTTTTTTTTTTTTGAAATTTATTTATATCATGTGCCTTTGTTTCTATTGGGATTTTGTTGTTTTCCAACTAATTTTCATGAGTTTCATATCCAAACCCAACAACAATGTATCCTTGTCATTCAGTATCAAGAATGTCTTTTCATTCTCTTAATTAATACAAATTCTTAATTATAATATTACCTGGTTTATAATCTTTGGTTAGTGAAAATACTTTGCTGTTAGTCCACTATTATAAAAATATTCATAATTATCTTTAAACTTCATTATTTTCCTTTACATTTAGGTCTAAGCCAGAAGCAAACGATCTAACATAGACATCAGATTTTACCTTTAACCCATATAGTTGTCTACTCATTAAAGTCAGGTGTTATTCTAGTAGGTCTGCCTTTAGATGTTGCTCCTTTTCCCTAGGAATTTTTAACATCCTTTCTTTGTTCTGTACATTCAGTGTTTTGATTATTGTGTGTCATGGGGAATTTCTTTTCTGGTCCTGTCTATGTGGTGCTCTGTATGCTTCTTGTAACCTCCTTGTTTAGATTGGGAAATTTTCCTTTTATGTTTTGGTAATGTGCTTTCTCTGCCTTTGACCTGCTTTTCTTTTCATTCCTCTTACCTATTATTCACAGGTTTGGCTTTTTCAGTGTCCCATATTTCCTGGATGTTTTGTGCCTCAATTTCTTTAGATTTAACATTTTCTTTGGCTGAGCTATCCATTTCCTCTACCTTGTCTTCAATGCCTGAGATCCTATCTTCCATGTCTTGTGCTCTAGTGAGCCTTACCTCTTACTTTTGACATTCTAAAATTCCTATCTCTGGTTTTATTTCACTTTGAGTTTTTGTCATTGATTCTCTTTCTTTGTTAAATCCTCTCTTTATGTCTTGAAATGTTTTCATTAGTTCATTCAGTTGCTTGTATTTTCCCAGACTTCATTAAGGAATTTATTCATATTGTCTTTTAGGTCCTTGAACATATACATAAGTGCTATTTTGAAGTCTTTGTTTTGTGACTTAGTCTATTTCATTTCTCAGGGCCTACTCTAACAGGATCACAAGCTTCTGAATGATGCATATTGTCTTGATATTTCATGTTTGTGTTTTTCCTTTGGGTCTAGGCATCTAGTTATAATGTTTGAAGTGTTTCTTGGTGTTGGTATGTAGTCTTTGTTGGGCATTGGTTCTGTTCTGTGGTTGCTATTGCTCTCTCTGGATTCTAGGCGAGTATGGTGGCTATAGATCACTGGTAGAGAGTGCTTTTGTGGGCCAATGGTGACAGAAAGAAAATAGAAATGGACTAGGAGGGAAAACTTAGAAGAGTCCTCGAGGAGTTGGGGTAGCATGGGAGGAGGCAGGCTGCTATGGGACTAAGAGTAGAGGAGGGCCAGAGGGCTAGTGAAAATAACCTACCTGAAGCCCAGCCCAGGGCAGCCACTGAGGGCCCCCAGCAGAAAGTATTTCTGAGGATCAGTGGCTGACACAGGAATGAAGATGGCATCCCACTTTAGCATCATCAGTTTATAACAGCTATTGTTTGGGAACACAGGGCCAAGAAAGAGATTGAATACCAGGAACTTATGTTTCTTTTAACTGGAGGAGTAAGTCTCAAGAGTGCTGAAAAAAATCCTGATCCAGACTGGCTACAGGATAAAAGCTGGGAGGAGATTTGCCGAGCAAGTGAACTTCCAGTCTTCCATGGACTCAGGTAACTGTGTGCACTTGTTGACTTAACTGTCCTGGTCTGGTCAATAGCAAGCCAACAGTCCTCTGAGTGGGGAGTGAGGATGATTGTAGGAAAGACGGAAAAGAAGACTCAGAGAAAAGGATTTGAAATCGGGAGGGTTGTCCAGTCAGTACTGCAGTAGCCTTGAGGTTAATTCTCATGGGCTTTATGTACTTTATATATATTCTATATATATTCTATATACAGGTATCTTGGGAAACAAAGCCATAAGCTAACAAACAATTTACTAAAATGTACACAAGACATTCTTTCCCATCCCAAAAGCCTCTGTTCCTTCCACCAATGTCAATAGAATCTTCAGCCCTAGCCCTGAGCCTCAGGTGCACCCCCTCTTATCGTTCCAGGCCTCAGCCTGCCGTGACTCTGCCTGGCAGGCAGACTTTTTCTCTCTGTTTTGTTTTGGTTTTTTTTAGATATTTTCTTTATTTACGTGTAAATTTCTCCATTCCCAGTTTCCCCTCCAAAAAACAAAGAAACAAACAAAAACAACCAAAGCAAACCCCTGTTGCCTCCCCCTTCCCCATGCCCCCTACCCCGCCCTCTCCCACTTTCTGGCCCTGGCATTCCCCTACACTGGGGCACAGGACCTTCACAGGGCTGAGGTCCTCTCCTCCTATTGATGATCGATTTTGCAATCCTCTACTATACACATGCTGCCTGAACAATCAGACCCCTTCATGTGCAGTCTTTGGTTGGTGGTTGAGACCCTGGGAGCTCTGAGGGTACTACTTAGTTCATATTGTTGTTCGTCCTAATGGGCTGCAAACCCCTCAGCTCCATTGGTCCTTTCTCCAACTCCTTCACTGGGGACCCTGTACTCAGTTCGATGGATGGCTGTGAGCCTCTGCAGACTTTTTCTCTCTGTTTTTTTTTTTAATTTTTATCTGCTTCAGAGAAGCAGCAAAATGGCTCCCAACACTTAACGTTGAATGGTGACATAAAAATTGTAATGTAAAATTTTTCCATGACTCTTTCTAGTTTATTGGCTAATAGAAAGACAGGCTCCTCACATAATGTAACACTTCACACACGAAGCCATGGTCTCCTGCAGCTATGTCATACCAATATACCAATGAAAGAGACAGCTGACCATGACACCACACTGGGAAGAGAAACCAAGGGGTCCAGTGGCTTCCCTCCCAAGTCCATACTCAGAGCACTGATGTGAGATCTAGGTCTACAGGGGAAGACTTAGGGCAAGAAGTGTGTGTAATTCATTAGTCCCAGAGACACTGGAAAAGTGACACTGTAAGGTCTAAAACAAGGGTTTTTGAATGTGACAGAGCATCCTAGCCTCAGGTGGCTTTAACCCAATAGTTAGGGTACATAGACTCACAGACTTCTCCTGTGTCAGTGGCTCCAGGTTCTTGTCTTGTAAACTTGAAAAGTGAAAACCCTGGGCCCCAGGAGGATGAGCTTTAGAAGTTTTAGTGGAGAGCATAGGTGGGAGCTTAACATAAAGAAAGAGGGCAGGGTCCCTGGGCAGCAGGGGACGGGGAAGGAGGATTTCATCTGGCTTGTAGAAGAAACTGGGGTGAGGCACTGGGAGATGAGCGGCTCAGTTCACTCAGCCTCGGTGCTGTTCACATGCCTCTCAGATTCAGTCACAGCCTCACATAGTTTCCAGGCAACAGTGCGCATTTAGAAGAAAAGAAGATGAGAGACCAAAGCAAGAAAAAAAAAGCCCACCCTACTCTTCCTGGCATTTCTGGCCTCTGGCCAGAACATAACCAAAGCTGTTTCCAGCTTCCTACCAAGCACAGGAGCCAAGGTCCCTGTCCTACGGTACCTGACCAGTCCCTATCTCCTGTTGTCATTGTGGGTCCAAGTGCATCTTCTCCACCATTGCTCCAGTCCTACAAAGTGGTCCAAATAAATCTTCACAAGGGTTTTGGGGAGATGAATGAGTACTTCTGTTTCGGCTGGCAGTCTGGCCCCTGTGTGTAATTGCCTTCACTGGGGAGGCAGGAGTTCATCCTCCGAGGTTGTTCTGTCTCGCACAGGTGACTGCAGGTTTACAACTATAACTCACCTCTGTGCTTTCAGCCTTGAAGAGTTGACGTAAGGCTAGACAGACACTCTGTGAGTTACTTACACGAAGACCCGCATAAGTAATTACATGGCCCAAAGTAAAAAAGACAGAAACTGAAGGCAAGATGTTTGTCGTGACTAAGTTAGGTTACTTAGGCCCAAGTGGGGAGTCAATATATTCTCAAAATCAGTTTCCAAGGGTCTTTTTCATAAACGTTTCACAGATTATAGCTCCTGCATTATAAGAAATCAAAGCAAGTTTTATTTAACCCTGTATCCTTGAAGCTAATATTTAAGTCACCATAATAGAAACGCAACCTGTTATACCTTACATTCTGGAAGGTAATATCGCAGGTAGGTGTGCTGTCTGCCCACACACCCCCTACTCCCGACACAGAGCTTTCCAACAGCCTCTGACAGCAGGAAGGCTCAAGGCTGGTGGGCAAATGAGTGGGCAGTTGGCAGCAACAGCTAAAATCAAGCAAACAAAACAACTTCAGCTGAGTGAACTCCCCCAGTGATGGAAGTGGGAAACAGCGGGCAGTCTGAGAGAAGCTCCTGGCAACCAGAACTGCCAGTGACTTTTTAACAAGTGTCTGCAGAAGTAGACTAAGGATCTGACAAGGAGCATTTGCAGAGCTGAGTGTGTCCCCCACCCCACCCCACCGCTCCACCCAGGTTCAACTTCTCTTCCCTGATTGGACCTATTTTCTTCACTTCATTTGCATGCCTACATTCAATCACCTACAGGCACGCTGTGGCTTTGGGCTTCAGAGCACAGGCCAATGTAGGACTGGATAGAGCAGACTGCCTATGCTTATGGCCTTTGTACTGGGACAACAGATCCCTTGAGCCAGCCCCCAGGAATTCATCTTTTACCACAGGCAAAGAGGACCTGTTCCTGTCTCAGCCTCCAAGGCACCATGCTTCAGACTTGGATGGTAATTCATTCCCTAAGCACTTTCCAGCCTCCAAATGTTAAAAGCCTTTGCTTCTGAGACCTGCTGTTCTGGACATGCCCAGACCCGCAGCTTGTCTCGCATCTACTCGTGGTTTCTAGATCTGTAACACTGCTCAGACCTGTAATGGTCTCGCTGCTGCTGGGAGCCATGCCACTTCATTTATATCCTGAATGGCAATCCGTTTTCAGCTGCTTTACCCTGTTTTAAGGTTTTTAATCCTGAGTTAGCAGTAAAGTACCTCACCATCTGCAAAGGCTAGTACAATAATAGAGTGTGGGCATCCAAGTAACACCCAGAACACAGAATGCATTTCAAGTTGATGAAGCAGAGGTGTTGACATTTGTGTGTAATGAATATAGAGATCTCTAGGCAACTGTGATGTCCTTGGCATCTCCTCTTTGTGGAGAGCTGGTCACAGGCAATGACTGCCAGTGTGAGGTTAAACTGGTCACTTGCCAGAGCAGAGAGGTCTGGGATCTGACTCTGGGCCTTTCTAACTCAGAGCATATGGGCTAGTCATTGATGACAATGGGGTGGGGGGAGCTATGGTTATTTTATTTCTCTCCATTTCTTCATACATGGTGCTTTTCTTTTGTGGAGATATTACAATGCTTATATCCAGAGAGCATTTCTTTTCAGGACTGAAATAATCCTATGGTGCAACTGGTAGGAAAAAACTCAGCACTGAATGAAGTCAGCCAAACCTGTCACCCTGGGTCAGCATTCTGCAGGCTGTAGGAGACCCAGGCCCTAACTCTCACTACAACTGTGCTGGCTAATCCAAGGCTTCTAGCTTTTCTGTTCCCGCTTCCTCTCCCCCTCCTCTACAAGCTTGTATCTGTTGGTTCCTAGATAGAGCACATTCTCTGCCTCCCTCCAGAACAACTCCAGTCTAGTGATTTTAGCATGGTCCCCTTACTGTCTTATTCCTTCCCTTGTTCAGTCATCCTTTAAAATATTTCTCAATGAAAATGTAATCATTTTTTCTACTAGGGAGCATTTTTGTAATTACATATATGCATGGGAGGAAATCTATGACAGCAAAGAGCCACACAATATGACATTTCCAGAACCAATGGATAAGACGCTGAACGAACTACAGAAAATAATAATTCTTCGCTGTCTAAGGCCTGATAAGGTAAATAAAACAAATTTGAAATCCAGATAAAATACAGTTTATGATGTACCAATCCTAAACACGATAGCTTCATGCTGCATAATGACACTGTAGTCTGTGAAGGGCCTCTTAACTGCAAAAAATGGTGGAACTGGAATCTCAGTGTTGATCTGTAGCTGTACTGAAAATCTAGAGACAGAAATAGCAAAAGGAAGTGGATTTTTTTTTTTTTTTTTTTTTTACAGTTTTAGCCAGAGTTGAAAGAATAAGGGGCAAAAACATTTCTGGGTCTTGCTTAAAGAAAATGCGATTTCAGCACTAGGGAGTCAGGAGAACCACTATGCATTCCAGGCTAGCTTGAGCTACAGAATGAGACCTTGTTTCAAAAATCCTAAATAAAAAAATAAATATTTTAATATTTAAATACAGAAAGCATATAGAATTAAGATGCTGTACAATGTCTATATAAGCTACGTGTTAAAATGTTTAAAAGTTGTATAAGCTTATAAAGTAAACTAAGGGTAATTTCTTTTTGAAGAACAAAAAACTGAACTGATCCAAAAAGATTCCTCTGAACACACCTATTTGTGCTTCTCTGATTGGCTCTCTGGTGGGCACTGGAGTTAGTCCTGCATCTGTGGAGTTACTGCTTTGTCCTCTGTGTTTTGAAGGCTGAACGCAAACATCATAGGACTTGCCCCACTAGAACATTCAATACTTGTTTATTTGTTAGGGTCTCCCTAACAAGACAAGAGAACTCCTGACATCGGAAACCCATATCTTGTTCAGCTGTGTATCTCCAAGACTTAGAGTACTGCATGGCAGGTATTATATAGCCAGTCAATTTCTACAAAGTGGGTTGAACCAAATTGAATTAAAACATGTGTCATGTAGGGATTTCTAAAAACACAGAACCCATCTGGTATTGAGGAACTGGTTGAGTTTAAGGAAGGGGGTTATGAGATGGTCAACTCAGCAGGAATCCTGGGAGAACTGAGACCCAAGGCAACACTGATGCTGCTGTTCAGATCCATAGGCGGTCTGAGAAGACATTTGTCCCTATGCCTTTTTGTCCTATAAATTGTTCCACTGATTGGATGAGACCTAACTGTGTTACATTATAGAGGGAACCAGCTTTATATAACCTATGGATTTAAATCTTAATCTTGCTAAAAAGTCTTAGCAACAAAGAGTAGACTAATATCTGACCAAATACTTGGGTATAACAGCCTTAAAAGAAATCTTTTGCTTATTTATGTAGCAGCATGAGAAGCAAAATAATAGATCTAAGTATGATTATAATTTATATTTTTCTTATAATAAATATTAGTATAAAATAACCCACTATAACAAAGGCACCAAAAATACAACTGCTTATAAATTAACTTCTCTCTCTACAGCTCAAAGACAAATGGTAAGGCACCTTAATATATTTACTTATATGTTAGCTTCCTGCTTTTTTTCATTTGTTCCTTCCTTCCAAGATTTATTTATGTTATGCATATGAGTGTGTTGCCTGCATGTATGCTATGTACATTACACTATGTGCATGCCTGGTGCCCATGGAGGTCACAAGAGGGCATTGGCTCCCTTGGAACTGGAGTTACAGGTAGTTGTGAGCCACCATGTGGATCCTGGGAACTGAACCTAGGTCTTCTCCAAGGGGTGGGCCTCTTAACTGCTGAGCCAGCTCTCCAGCCCTATGTGTTCTTATTTGAGACTGTTTCGCTCTGGAACCCCAGCAGATGTCAGCTTGCTGTCCCTGCCTTGGGGGCTACCCTGCTAGGCTCACCTGGTTTTTGAGATCACCTAGAAATTCAGGTTCTTTTGCTTGTCTAGAAAACCCCCTTAGTCAACAAGATTGAAGCTTCTTCATGAACACTAAATCTGTTGAAAAGAAGGTATTGAAGCAAACATCCTTATAAAACTATGATCTGGCAATAATATCTATAATTTGTACCTATGGGCTAATGAGATGACTCAGTATATAAAGGCATTTGCTGCCAAACCCAATGCTCTTGAGGTTGATTTCTAGGACTCACATGGCAGAAGGAGAGAGCCAGTACCCACAAGTTATCCTCTGACCTACACAACACATACACAAAAATAAATAAATACATATAATAAAATAAGTTAAACAATAACAATAATTTATACTGTGTCTTTCTACCTAAAACAGTCACATGTGACATTAGCCAGAAGAAATACTGAGAAATGCATGGGGTACTATTATCTAAAGGACACGAAAATGGCTGAGAGTTTTCAGTTTTTGCCATATTAAATGAAAAGATCTTATTCTTTAAGGATTTTTAAAAAATATTTTAGGTATGTTTGTGAGAGAGAATATGCTCTGTGTGTGTGTTTGTATGTGTGCCCGTAGAGACCAGAAGACGGTGTCAGCTCCCCAGGAGCTAGAGTTACAGATGGTTGTGAACTGACAGACGCGGATGTTGGAAGCAGAACTCAGGTCCTCTGGAAGGGAAGCCAGCACTCTTGACTGTGGGCTCTCTCCAGTCCTGAGACGTGTCTTCTTGTGTTTAAGATTTACTAGTGTTTCTTTCTCTGTAAACAGATACTCTCCTTTGTCCACTTGCCTTTGAAATGTCATTCTTGTCCTATCAGTCTTCAGATTTTTTTTTTTTTAACATTAGAGAATTTACTGATCCTAGGATGCATTGTATGCCTTTGGGCAATTATGTTTGAATTTTAACATTTTGTGTTTTTCAATAAATCTGTGCTATGCAGCAAGACATGCTCAAAAGACTGTGTCTTCTCTATTCCCAGATAACCCCAGCTATAACAAATTATGTAACTGACAAGCTAGGGAAAAAATTTGTAGAGCCTCCACCATTTGACTTGACAAAGAGTTACTTGGATTCAAATTGCACTATTCCTTTAGTTTTTGTGCTGTCTCCTGGAGCAGATCCTATGGCCAGTAAGTATATCTACTGTAACACACACACACACACACACACACACACACACACACAC
>NW_022196915.1:13327625-13335636 GCF_008632895.1 Mastomys coucha
GCATGCGCGCACACACACACGCACACACACACACGCACGCACACACACACACACACACACACACACGCACGCGCGCTCGCGCGCGCGCACAGAGTTTATTTTCTGTTTGGCATGTGTGTATATAAATGCACCATGTGTATGCAGCATATATTGTAAGCTTTAACTTATATAACTAAAACATTTTGTTCAATATACACTTGTTATGTGACTATAAATTCATTAACAAATCTGCTGTTTAGGCAAAGGTAGCCAGAATTTTTCAGGATAGAACACATATGCACAGGAACTGTAAGCTAGAATAGAGTAAGAAGTGACACCATCTATTTTTTACCCTTTGTAGGCCTGCTGAAATTTGCAAATGATAAATCTATGTCTGGAAATAAATTTCAAGCTATTTCACTGGGACAAGGGCAAGGACCAGTTGCATCAAAAATGATTACAGCGGCAATAGAAGAAGGAACTTGGGTTTGTCTACAAAACTGTCATCTTGCTGTCTCCTGGATGCCCACTTTAGAAAAAATATGTGAAGATTTTTCACCTGAAATCTGCAATCCAACCTTTAGGCTTTGGCTCACAAGCTATCCATCTCCAAAAGTATGTTTAATTCCTATGATAGAGTCCAGTACCTTTATTTAGCTGGCTGTTATACTGTGTTTCTTTTGTTTGTTTGTTTGTTTTTTGGTTTTTGGTTTTTTTGTTTGTTTGTTTGTTTGTTTTTCAAGACAGGGTTTCTCTGTGTATCCTTGGCTGTCCTGGAACTCACTCTGTAGACCAGGCTGGCCTCAAACTCAGAAATCCTCCTGCCTCTGCCTCCCAAGTGCTGGGACTAAAGGCATGTGCCACCACCACCCGGCTATACTGTGTTTCTTAACTAAGTTTTAAACTCTTAACCTTATAGACCTTCATATATTCTGCTGCTCTACTTATTTTTAATGCACTGGTGTATGTGTTTGTAGGGCTCAAGATTGTTGTCTTACATAATACTTTACATTTGTTTTGTCTTAGTTCCCAGTAACAATTCTACAGAATGGAGTAAAAATGACTAACGAACCTCCCACTGGTCTTCGGCTAAATCTCCTTCAATCATATATCTCTGATCCAATTTCTGATACTCAGTTTTTCAAGGGATGCCCCGGCAAAGAACTGGTAATGTCCAGCCTTCAACACTCTCCAATTTTGTTCTTATAGTAGTTAAATATGCTAATATAAGGTTTTTATTTAGTATGTTTTCTAAATTGGGTGTATTTCCTAATACAACAGGAATTGTTTCTACCTGATTCATCATTTTATCCCCAATGGCCTATATTCTGCTTATGACAAAGTAAATACTGAAATAAATAATTTTTGAATAAATATAGTTTAGTCTATAAACTAAAGGCCAAAAAATTTTAGGTTATATCAACCACTCTTTCCACAAATATGTGTGTTGCGCATCTCCAAAATACTAGATATAAAGCAAGGAGACCATACATGCAGAGGAATGTGCTTTTGAAAAACTCACATACCATGTTTTCCACTGTGTAACTAAAATCATTTCAGAGTTAGACATCATGGTTTGTGTTTGTCATACCAGCACTCAGGAGGCTGATGCAGGAGGATTGCTACAAGCCTGGATTATGTAAGCAGTTCTAGGCTAGCCTGTGCTTCAGACTAAAACCTTGTCCAGCAAGTGGTACTGAGAATATCACATTAGGATGGCAATAGATTCCACCTCTCACGCTGCACAAAAACCCACTCCAAATGAGTCAAAAAGGAAAGAGTTAACTGAAGAGACAGCTTAGAGAGTTGGAGAAAAGCTTTGCTAACTATACAGCAGACAGAATGCATATCTAGAACGTGCAAACAACTTAAAACTCAGCAAGAAATTAACAACTCAGTCAGTCAATGGACTAGTGAACAGTGTCATAGAATGAAATACAAACGTTCAGTAAACATGAAAACACACACAACCTCACTAGTTATCAGAGACGCACAAATTAAAACTACATTAAGGCTTCCTCTGACCCAAGTTAGAATGGCAGCCATTCAGAAAGCAAACAAGAGGCTGGGGAACAGCGAGAGAGTCACCCCTGGGGTAACCCCCAACCATCTGTAATGCAGCTGCAGGGATCCGATGGCCTCCTCTGACCTTCATGGGCACTGCACATACCGGCAAGCAGACATACACATTACACATGAAATAAGTCTCTTTTTTTAAAAGATTTATTTATTTATTGTATGTAAGTACACTGTAGCTGTCTTCATACACCCCAGCACGTGGGTCTGTCTCAGCTGACATCACTCTGCCAATCAGCCCAAGTCCACAGAATCAGCAAGAGGCTGCAGCACAGCACCAGAAAGATTTTTGGTGCGTTTCTCTCTATGGAGTCCTGACAAATGCAGCTCAACTATGCAATGTAAGGCAGACCAATACGTGCATGTTGTTAGCATTTCACACCTGTGTTCACTTTAATGAAATGTTCCTTCACATGTTTGCCCCAGAAAAACACCATCCAACTTACCTTCCAAAGATCCCTTAAGTCTTCAATTCAAATACTTGCAATCTACTGTGAGAGATCTAAAGAGATGGGAAATTATGCCCCAGAGCACTGATACAGGAGGCATACATGGCATCCATATGAAATACTGGAAGACGTCATGAATAGATCAACTAAAAATGCATTCACCAGTGCTCTCTGAAAGAAAAGGAACAGCATTAGGAATTATATATTGGAGTTTATTCATATTCTCTTCATTAGCTATTCTTTTGTACTTACAGTCTGAAGCACATGCCCACAAATCTACAAGATAATACTGAGTTATAAGATTAGAGATATCTATGAATGACAGGTATCATTAACCAACACATTTCTAAAATAGTAATAATCTATATTTTAGTAACATTTAGTACTATGGTTTACTTAGTGTTGGGCATTTTAATTAAGCATAAGATGAGTGTTTTTATATGAAGTATATCTAGATACATGCTGTTTTAAAATAGAAGTTTGAAATGACATCTGACCATAGACCCTGGTAATGAGAAGATAATCTATTTTTCTAGTTTTACTGATAGAAATCTAATCAGATTTTCCTCTTATACAATTTTTGTATTAAAGGCATGGGAAAAGTTGCTTTTTGGAGTTTGCTTTTTTCATGCCCTTGTTCAAGAGAGAAAGAAATTTGGTCCCCTGGGTTGGAATATTCCATATGGATTTAATGAGTCTGACCTACGCATCAGTATCCGGCAGCTACAGGTAAGATAAAACAGAACCAGCATTTATGAAGGTCACTGCCTAACAGCCGCTAGGCTACAGTTAATGGTATTTGTGCCAACATTTGTAATAAAGATAACAGACTATTTTTATAGAAATTATTGATACTTAACTCAGTAATGGAGCACTTGCCTAATATACATGAGGCCCTAAGTTTGGTCCCCAGCACTGAAGGGGGAATAAAGAGTTGAAAGTAAATTATTAGTATTTTATCAAATCTTGTGAAAATAATGAATAAGATACCTTCCCTGAAATAAATCCTGCATTGTGAGAATCCATATAGTTGCTGAAATCCATACTTACAAATTGTAGTGTATGCTGAATGACTTTGATTTGAACACTGATTTTGAAACTAGTAGTCAATATGGAATATATTTTACTTAAAATATTTGCCACACAACCTGTAAGCAACCAACTAAGAACTTGACATCTGCCAGACCCCAGATAGCATTTTCTGAGGTCAACTTTCCCAACTCCAGCACTGATATCCACAGACATCAGCTAGATCCATCATTCACACCTTTAGGGGTGGAGACATGGGAGAGACTCACCTTTAAACCATCCTCATCTGGTCATGGTAGCAGGATACCTCTCTCCTCATCTGGTCATGCTGGCAGGATACCTCTCTCCAAAGAGCCAAAACTCATAGCTAGGTGGGTAAATCAGCAAGAAGGGTTGTCTCCACTTCTTGCATATAGTAACAATTTAACATTCCATTCTCTTGGGGGCTCCTCCAGTTTTGGGGAGACCCAAACAAACATGCATATGCCCTCCCCTAAAGAGAAGGAAAGGATAATGTTTTCATATGTCACAAAATTCTTTCCCTCAAGGAATAACCTTCCATCTTTCTCAGTCCTCTCTCAAATCTCGTGACTATTCTCTTCCCCTGCAAACATGGGAGTCTCAAACAAGACTTATTTTAACTGGGCTCTGGAGAGCTTAAAAAATATTTTCTTAACCATGCACCATTTATTCTATACTTTAGACAGGCAAAACTCTCTCAACCATTAACATTGCATTGCAACACACACACACACACATGCGCACACACACGGACACACATGCACATACATCAACATGTGAGACAGGAATGGTGGCTCACTCTTTCCAGCTCAGCACTTGAAAGTCTGAGGCAGGTCTGTTGGCATGAGTCTCAGGCCAGCCTGGATAGCAATAGATTTATATATCAGAAAAAAATGGGGAATGGAGACAAAGTAATTCCAAATCAAATACTGAATACCAGACATTCCCTAGCACCCATGATAATTCTTTCACCCCACACCCCCCACTTCCTGCATAGACAGGGAAAGAAAAGAGACTGCCATTTTCAAGTTGAAATGAAGTGAAAGGCTTTAATTTTTTTCTTTTCTCACTTTTATCTTTGCTTCAGTTGTTTATAAATGAATATGACACAATCCCATTCGAAGCTATCTCCTACCTGACTGGGGAGTGTAACTATGGAGGGAGAGTGACAGATGACTGGGACAGGCGACTCCTGCTGACCATGCTGGCTGACTTTTACAACTCGCAAATCATTGAAAACCCTCACTACAAGTTCTCACCCAGTGGAAACTACTTTGCGCCTCCCAAAGGCACTTATGATGACTATATTGAATTCATTAAGGTAAATTGTGTTCTGAAGCTAGGATAAGACAGGTGTTCGTGTGCTTGTGCATGTGTGTGCATGTGTGCGTGTGAGTGTGTGTGTGTGTGTGTGTGTGTGAGAGAGAGAGAGAGAGAGAGAGAGAGAGAGAGAGAGAGAGAGATTTAAGTAAATGATGAGAAGTATCTTCTAATGTACAAGTTTAGGGAAGCAAGATTTTAATGAACTCTCAGACTCGTTTTTGTTTGGATAATTACTGGACATCAGCAAATCTAAAGCTTTTGGTACTTGATGCTTAGTTGGTTCTTATCCCTTTGTTTGAGTATCTGACTTATGAATTAATTAATGCTTCATAGTAGGAAACAAAAAAGAACATGCTTCCATCTGCCCTTGTGGTATTATCTGGATGAAAGGCAGCTTAATGGGAGAAAAATCATATAATTTGTATTAATTTAATATTTATGTATCCAGGAACTTTACTGAAAGATTTAAAACCTAAAAAAGCTGTTTCCTTTGGGATTTATTTATAAAGCCATTTAAATACATGGCTGCAACTGTAGAGAACTGAATACACAAAGGGAAGCAAGCCCTGGCCCCTAAGGGGTGGCAAACAGTGACAGTGATTGGGAGGCCTGCAGGAGACTAAGGGAGGAGAGCAGCGTTACCTCAGTGAGGTCTGCAGACTCTCGCGCGCCAGATAGCTTTCTGTCTCTAGTCAGAGGAAAATCTCTCCCCTTCTTGGCACAGCACAAGGGGGAAACTTATGCCCTGTTGTTAGGTAGATTAGGGTAGGATGAAAACTCTAAACACATTCATATTAAATAACCTTGAGCTCAGAGTAACTGTTTGGCTAAGGCAGTGTATTTCCGAGTGGCATATCCTCATCCCACTGAGTATATGATGCCTGCTTCACATCTTCTCTTAGAAACTGCCGTTTACTCAAGAGCCAGAGATATTCGGATTACACGAAAATGTTGATATCTCCAAAGATCTTCAACAAACAAAAATCCTTTTTGAGTCCTTGCTCCTCACCCAGGGTGGCGCCAAACAGACAGGCTCCTCAGGAAGCACTGACCAGGTCCTGTTAGAAATCACGGAAGACATCCTCACACAGGTAACATTTGCCTTCAAATGCAGCGCTCACTCTGTAACGGAAATGTGGTCTGTACTGGGGTGCAAGGAAGTGGCAGTGTGACGATTAGCAAGAGGCTTTACCTCTCAAACACTGGTTTCCAAATCTGCTAGGTGGAGAGAAGAATTTTAGTTGTTATAATGATTTACTTTTGAGGACATTAAGGAGAAATTAATTTAAAATAGTTTGTAAAATACCTACTACATAGCCAAGTGCTTAGTAACCTGTAGTTGTGGATGAACTAATGTACATAATGTTTATTTTTACTTCTAAATAAAAAATAAAAGACTTTTAAAAAATGGAATGTTCTGAATGTGCTGGTCCGAGGAGCACATGTTTTTTTTTTTTTTATCTATACCTCAGGAGGTGGAAGGCACAAGGAGATGATGTCAGTGCTCAGCCAGCAACTGTGCATCCTATGGTACAGCTCAGTGGACTCAGCCTGCTGGGTACTGCAGAGAGCAAGCAGCCCAGTGGACTCAGCCTTCTGGGTACTGCAGAGAGCAGCCCAGTGGACTCAGCCTGCTGGGTACTGCAGAGAGCTGCCCAGTGGACTCAGCCTGCTGGGTACTGCAGAGAGCAAGCAGTCCAGTGGACTCAGCCTGCTCGGTACTGCAGAGAGCAGTCCAGTGGACTCAGCCTGCTGGGTACTGCAGAGAGCAGGCCAGTGGACTCAGCCTGCTGGGCACTGCAGAGAGGTGCTGCGTTGTCACCTCTACTCTATGTCTAAGGTCAATAAAAAGTGGCTAAGGGAAACTCCAACAGATTATGATCCTCACCAGCAAGCTTTATAGTTCCCTTGCAGTGTTAATACTGGAAATACTCCCATACATATCTGGCCCCCTAGTCCACCGCCTCCAGAGTCCGTGGGCTGTACCACCACAGGATTCCCACCGTAGTCCTGGCGATGGTCGTCAGTGTCAGAAGGGGCGTGGCACTACTTGCCACCACAATGGAAGCCAACAGTCAGTCTGGGCTTCTAAGCTGCTGACTCTACAATCTGCCTCCTTTCACACCCACCTCCGTGGTTTTCCTCTGTGGGGAAAGGCTGTTGGCTTCACAAAGCTCTCTCTCCAGTGAGAGCCCTAACAACAACCCAGCAGATCTATGACTTGTTAGGGTTAAGGGAAGTGTGCTGAGTCACAGTCACTGGGGTGACAGCACTTAGGTTCTTTAGTACCAAGCATGGACTATTACTTTGGGACAGGAAAGATAACTTGACTCTCAGTTCAACCATTCCCTGATTGGGAGACTTCCTTGTCACTTAAGGAGCATGAACTCCAATGTCTCAGGACTTGTCAGCATTCCACAAGCCTTGTCATCTTGTCACCTCACCTCAGTGTCTGTGAATACTGTATAGAACTCACACTCTTTCTCTCTCCCTGTGCCCTAGAATATTTCTATACCTACAGGATTGGCTACACGATAGGAGAGTAAGTTAACCAGCGATTATTGATAAGTGAACATGAAACCATTACAAAATTGTAAATGCATTTTATCAGTGGAAAACAAGACTTAGTTTACAAAAAGAAACTGTACAGCTTCTTAGAAACATAATGTCCTCATCTGTACAGTGGGAACAATAATGCTTACCTATGTGTTAGCTAGTATTGACCTTATAGCTGAATGAAACTTACGGTCTGCTCAGAGAGCAACTTGTGATTTTCAGCACATGTTCTTTCAGCTACCAATTGATTTTGACATAGAAGCAGCGCTGAAGAGATATCCTGTGAGGTACGAGGAGAGCATGAACACTGTGTTGGTGCAGGAAATGGAGCGGTTTAACAAGTAAGTAAATCCCTGGAGTTCAGAGCCGCAGCCAACCAAAGCTGACGAGTGCCATGCTGGTATTAAATTTAAAAACCTTTAAAAAGTATAAAAATGCTCCCTTTTTGGTTGTGTTTCTAGTTTTTTTGTTGGTTTGGTTTGGTTTGGTTTGGTTTGGTTTGGGTTTTGGGTTTTTTGAGACAGGGTTTCTCTGTATAGCCCTGGCTGTCCTAGAACTCACTTTGTAGACCAGGCTGG
>NW_022196915.1:13335811-13343886 GCF_008632895.1 Mastomys coucha
GGGAACAGGGAGATTCAAGATAGGATTTCTCTGTGTAGTCCTGGCTGTCCTAGAGTTTGCTCTGTAGACCAGGCTGGCCTCAGACTCAGAGAGATCTGCCTGCCTCAGCCTCCCAACTGCTGGAATTAAAGGTTTGTGCCACCACTGCCAGGCAAGAAACTCTTTTATCTAAAAATGATGATGACAGCTGGGCAGTGGTGGTGCACACCTTTAATCCCAGCACTTGGGAGGCAGAAGCAGGCAGATTTCTGAGTTCGAGGCTAGCCTGGCCTACAAGTAAGTTCCAGGACAGCCAGAGCTATACAGAGAAACCCTGTCTCGGAAAAAAAAAAAAAAAAAAAAAAAAGATGATGACAAAGAGACCCATTCTTATTGGCTGGAAATAGTCATTAGTCACATGATTTCTCATCTGGTACTGTCCTCTCTCTTCACAAAGTAAAGATGGGGCTGGAGAAATGGCTCAGCGGCTCTGAGCACTTGCTGCTTTTCCAGTGGACCTGAATTCTGTTCCTAGCAGCAGCATCAGAGCTCACAACTACCTGTAACCCCAGCTCCACCGTTTCCAACTCTCTCCTCTGGCCTCCAGTGGCAACTGCAGCCAAACATAGATACCAAACATGCACATAAGTAAAAAGAGAAATCTTAGGGAAAAAAAAAGCAAAACGGAGTGAGCCAGCACTGGGTCTGTGTGTCCTTTCTGGCAGTTGCTGACCCTGGTATATGCTTCCTTTCTCTTTCTAAATACTGTGGCCCAGGTTAGCCATCAGCTAGCCATTAGCCCTTGTTTACTTGTTGGTTGGTTGGTCTTGAGACAGATCATAGCCCAAGCTGACCTCAAACTTGCTATGTAGCTCACACTGACCTTGAACCCCTAAGTCTTCCGCCTCCACCTCTGAAGGTGCTGAATTACAGGTGTGTAGTCCTATGCTTGGCTCCCATTTTTTACTGATGTTGCTTAAGTATACCATGCTAAATAAATTATTTGCTCTGACTTCTATTGAACTTTTTGTAACTCAATATTGGATCAAGAATTTTTTGTTACAAGTTTTCTGTAATATTTCTATGTTTATCTTGTTTTCTGGACTTGTTGATATATTAAAGTAGAGTATATTAAAATGCCATGCTGCTCTACTTAACTCTGGAATTGTCTGGGGGATGGAGTTTGCTTCCTTGCCTCTTTGTTTGGTGGGGCTAGAGACTGGAACCTAAGGTCGCATAGATGCTGGCCAGATGCACTTCAGCTGAGCTACATCTGCAAGCATAATTTAGTACTTCTTATACAAATACAGTGATTATATATAGATAATCTCTCAGCTAGTTGGGTTTCTTTATCCACTAAGGTATATTCATGGTGCTCTCAAGCTGTTGAACCTGAGTAGAAAGCAGTGTTTGAAAATGTATAAATCAATGCATTTTGATCATAAGTACTTTATGCTTTGATACAGGGTATCCATTTTCAGCCATTATATCATACAAGCTGGCCTCAAACACAAATCCTATCTAAGTCACTCATACACTGAGACTACAGTGTAAGCCAGTATATCCTGTTTGCATACCTTTTCCACCTTTTTCTGTATTCACACATTACTGTAATATCATTTACTTTCCCTTGGATGATTCTTTGCTTACATTCATGGGCTCCTCCCAAATGTCTGTAAATCCAAAGAAGCTCTTATGAGAATTCAAATGTGTTGTCTCCTAGCTGTAGGAAAAACAGTCCTAGAGTTCATACAACTTAGGATCAATCAAATCACAATATTTAACATAGCTACAAGCAGTAAGAACAAAGCTGGAGGCATCGCATAACCTAAACTCAATGTATCCTATAAAATGGTTGTAACAGGAACAGTATTAAGCAATGGAACAGAAGAGAGAGCTCAGAAAACAGAATCTAAACTTTTACAGTCAGCTGGTGGCCAGCTGCCAGTGACATACAGTGCAGGAGCTGCTGGGGAAACTGGACAGGCATAGTGCAAACTAACCTAAAACAGACAAAGACTTAACACAGACCTGAAATGGTGCTGAGGATGTGGTCCATGATAGGCTACATGCCTGACATGCATAAGGCCCTGAGTCAGTCACCAACACCACAAACAAACAAACAAACAAACAACCGGAAACTATAAAACTACTGAAAGAAAACACAGAGGAAAATTGTAGAACTTTAGTATGGACGGTGATGTGATTTTTTTTCTTTATGATCTGATGCCCCCCCAGGGGGGACAAAATAGACAAATAGAATTACCTGAAAATACAAAGATTCTCCATATCAAAGGAAACAGCCATATGGCGGGAGATCTATAAACTATACAAAGAGTACATACAGCATACAGAAATAAAACAAAACATAGTTGATTAGTTATGATTAATCAATGAGCAAGAGACTTGAACATTGTCACACAAGATATCTAAAGGCAAAGTATTAGAAGAAAGGCCATCAGCAGCAGCACCTATAGAGATGTGAGCAAAAGCCATAGAAGCTATCCCTCGCCTCACTACCACAGCAATCAGGTGAAGACAGCATGGAGGGCCTGCAGAGGGGGGTGGAGAGAGGGAGAGAGAGAGTGAGTTACCATACCACCCAGAGGCTGAGGTACTTTTTAATTGATTATTTTATTTATTTAAATTTCAAATTTTATGCCCCTTCCTGGTTTCCCCTCCGCAAACCTCCTATCCTAACCCCCTACCCCCTGATTCTATGAGGTTGCTCACCCACCCACCTACCCACCGATTCGCCCTAGCATTCCCCTATGTTGGGCATCAAGCCTCCACAGGAACAAGGGTCTCCCCTCCCCTTGATGCCAGATAAGGCCATACTTTGGTACATATGTAGCTGGAGCCATGGGTCCCTGCATGTGTGCTCTTTGGTTGGTGGTTTAGTCCCTGGGAGCTCTGGCATGTATTACCTAAAAGTTTTCAATCACTGTGCTTACTGGGGCACTCGTCACAACTACCATGGTATAGCATCAACCTGCACCCATCACAAACTCACACAGAGGTATTTATTCCTAAAAAGGAAGGAATTCTTTCCTCTGTGACAGCAGTGATAGAGCTGAGGGATATTTGCTAAGTGAAACAAGCCAGACCCAGAAGGACAGATACTGCATGCTCTCATTTCTGTGGACAACAACTAACCTTATATGAGCAAAGAGTACAATGACGGTTATCCAAGGCTAAGAGATGGGAGGATGGGGGACCGGGATCAGGGTGTGCAAAGTCTCGGCTACACAGAAGGGAGAAGCATGGACTGTCACATCAGTCACACAGCATGCTTAATACACATAATAATTTTGTACATGTTATATTTCAGTACCATAACTGTAAGTTTCCAGTGTTCTCATGGCAAATATGAAATATTTGCAGTAACATGTTAGTGAGTTTAATATAATTTTCCAATTGTATTGAAAATTGTAACACTACCTTATAGTCCATAAACATATATAATTACAATTTATCACTATATAATTTTTAGAGTTATTTAGGTCCTGGGAAATAATAGTCAGAAAATATTTTGATATTATTTGATACAAATATAAAACAATAATAAATTAATGTACATCTGGTATTATTGTAAATTATAAAGTGTTTTACCAGTAATGTTTTGCACATCTTTAATCCCAGCACTCAAAAGGCAGAGACTGGGGGATCTCTGTGAGTTTAAGGCCAGTCTGGTCTACACAGCCAATTCCAAGTCATCCAGGATTACATAGTAAGACCCTGTCTCCAAAAAAAAGAGTATGTGATAGCTGAAATGAAAAAATGCTTATTCAAATGGCACCTACAGTGACCTCACATACTCCTACCCAGTATGGAGAGCCATGCTTTGCAAAACATGCCCATAAAGCTACAACTATCTCCTGCTATCTCTTCTTTTACAGATTGTACATTGATACTTACTACCAAATATGTTGATGACACAGTTCCTTTCATTGCAGTTTAATTAGAACTATACGTAATACTCTACGGGACCTCAAGAAGGCTATTAAAGGCTTGGTTGTGATGGACTCTGCATTGGAAGCACTTTCTGGCAGCTTGCTTATTGGAAAGGTTCCAGAAATGTGGGCAAAACGGTCATACCCAAGTCTGAAGCCCCTTGGAAGTTACATCACAGATTTCCTGGCCCGGCTGAAGTTTTTAGAGGTAAAGTATCAGGTAGACAAGTGATAGGTAGATAAGTAGATGATAGATAGATAGATAGATAGATAGATAGATAGATAGATAGATAGATAATTTTATACCTAAAATATATATTATTCAAGTGAAAAATATTTGTTCAAATATTACCCCAAATGACCACATAGAGCAATATAGACTTGCCACTGTTGAATAGGGAGATACTAGTAATCAACTGTGGTCATTTCAACGTCCCCAGGTTGAATAGAATGTAATTAGTAGTTTCCTGATTATCTAACCAAGATATATGAATATTATAAGATGCACACAGTTTGAAGCACAACGTAGAAAATGGATGCTTACTTTAGTCAAACTCGAGTGACATTTATATTTATGAAAGTTCTAAGTCAGTCATTTCCAGACACTACTGCTTAAAGTTACCTTGTGACTTTAGTACTCAAAGGAGGTCACAACATGGCCCAAGGCTTTATCAACATTATCCTTTGTCTTAAAAATCAGAGCTTTTTCTTCTGCCTTATCTCAAAAATGGGAGAAGTTGCTTGAATCTCCCTTCCTAGGCCTTCCCCAGCATGTGCACATGCATATGCATAGACATGTGCACACATGTGTGTATGCACATACACAGAGATGTTCAGGGCACAGGAAAGTGTAAGGTAAGAAACTGGTTTCTTCTTTGGCCCCTCTGCTTCCTCATTTCATAGACTATGTTTAAGCAAAGGTACAATGTGGGGAGAGTGGCATACTTTGAGAGTAGAGTACTCCCTGAAAGTTGTATCAAGAACTTCTACATCTTTGGCTTACCCTGTGTCATTTACCACCATGAAGTATGATTGGCCAGGTGTCAATCACGAGTCCCACTCCATTTGATAGGCAGAGTTCTGCCACCAGAAAAGTTGGACTAAATGTGCAGCAGGGCTGAGGAAGGGCAGCAGAGCCTTCCCAGAGGCCGAGAGACACAGTGCTCACTCCACACAGACAGGGCCACCATGCAGTCCTGGCTAACCAGAGAAAAGAATTCTTGAGAGTAAAGGGCACACTGAAACATATTCTTTGGGGCCAGACTGGAGAAGATCTTGAATAGGAGGCCAGGGTGCTTGGTTTTACTTTGATGGGCTGCTGAAGAATTATGCAAGATGACAAATCTGGTTCAAACCGTGCGCTCAGATGAGTTTCAGAGACGCTGTCAGATACCAAGTGAGCAGGAGCAAGAGGACTGTGCACGCTGGTGCAGAAGGAAGACGGAGAGTCCTGATCCTGAAGGGCAGGGCACTTGCAGACACAGGGACACCAGGGCTCACGATCTGGTTAAAGTTTCAGTTAGTGGGTAAAATGTCTAAAGATGTGGCTCTTCACTGGGCCAAGCAATGCAATGAATACTCACAATTACGTCTTCTCTATTGCAGGAGATTGATTCCTTCAAATTAAATTTATTCAAATTAATGCTGAAGTCACTTTCAATTTCCAAAAAGAATAATTAGAAGAAAAAAGGGGGTGGAAGAGAGAACATTTGATGTCAGGGAAAGTCTTGTAATAAAAGTTGGGCAGCATAGACAAAAAGCAGGAACTGTGTGTAGTGACACTTGGACTGTGTACATTACTGTGTATATAAACATAGACATAATGCATTTTGTTTTCCTCTATAGGACTGGTTCTCCTTTGGGAAACCCAGTGTGTTTTGGATCTCTGGTTTCTTTTTCACCCAAGCCTTTTTAACTGGAGCTATGCAGAATTATGCCAGAAAATACACCATCCCTATTGATTTATTAGGCTACGAATTTGAGGTACAAAAGGTTGCTCCTTTAACTAAACACTGTGATATTAAATCATTCATATATTTAAGCAAGAAGAATATGTAAAATTTACATGTTAAGGCCAAATATAATCAAATTAAATTACTTTTTTATTATTTGTGTTTTATAAAGTATGTAATTTTTGTCTTGCTGTATCTAGAATTTTTATAATCTCAATATTTGATACAAACAATCCAACATTGTTCTTATGTTAAAATAATTAATGTGGGGTACAATAAAACCTGATAAAATGCTTCAAAATAGCTATACAAGGCTTAGTAAACAGCTCAGTTAGTAAAATGCTTGCCACAGAAGCGTGGGCACATGACTTCTGCTACCAGAACCCTTGGGAAAAATGCTGGGCAGTGACGTGCATTTGTAATCCCGGTGCTACCGAGCTGGACAGCTAGATCCCTGAGGCTCACAGGCCCGCCAACTAAGGCAGATGGCTACTGAAGAATGACACCAAAGGATGACCTCTAGCCTCCAGACACAGATGCACATCCATCCTCATACACTTCCATGTGCACACCAATGCACGCCCTCATGTGCACACATGCACACACACACACACACACCAACAGCTATACAATATTATATATTTTTATAGATTATGGCTGAAAAACTTTATAGTCTAGCAAGTTTTATTTTTATATATCCTAGCTATTCCACCAGAGTTTCCTTCATGAGATGAAGGTATGTGGTGAGCAATATTAGTAGTGTGGTTATTGATAGTAGTATTAATCTTTTCAGGTGATTCCTTTCGATCACTCTACCTACCCACCAGAAGATGGTGTTTATATTCACGGATTATATCTTGATGGAGCACGCTGGGACAGGATCAGGTTAGTACTGGGAATGAGAGGCCCTCTGCCACCATAGATGAATCACAGCTGTGACAGACACTCTCCTGCTTTCTTCAAACCAAAGGATCTCTTCTATAAGAAGTAATAGATTCTTAGAATCCTTACACAAAGTCACCATTCAGGCTGGGACAGTTGATGAGCAATTATTTTTAGGTCCTAACAATTTTAGCTAATATTCTAGTGATCTCATTATTAAAAAAGTAAGTAGGTGAGATTGTTCTGCTTCTATTTATCATCTTGCAATGTGTAGGACTGAATCGATTTTAAACAACGGACAGCTTAATAAAGCTCCCATTTATTGAATGAAATCTGTTTACATTTGATTGTGTGAGAGAGAGGAGAGAGAGAGAGATTTCCAGCTTTGCATTGAGAAACTTAAGAGGAAACCATTAAGCTTTTCTTGGTTTAAAATAAGTAGGGATAAAAAGGCAGAACATTTTTTCCCTTGGAACCCTGGTCTTAACAATTCATTTATCCAAGCAATCTGTTTTCGTTTGTTTTTGGTTTTTTGGTTTCTTGAGACAGGGTTTCTCTGTATAGACCAGGCTGGCCAGGAACTCACTCTGTAGACCAGGTTGGCCTCCAACTCAGAAATCTGCCTGCCAAGTGCTGGGATTAAAGGCGTGTACTACCACCGCTGCCAAGCAATCTGTTTTCAAAGGCGGGGTTGAACTTTGCTCCCAAGTCTGTGAAAGATGGAGGAAAATTGCTAATGAGGGAGCAATATGGTAATTCTACAGAGATAATTTCAAGACAGGATAATGAAGAGGCCCAGTCTACTCCTGGGCCTCCATAGGCTTATAGCCGTATCATAATGCAAAATGTATCCAGTCCAACTTCAAAAGTCCCCATAGTGTCACACTCTAAACACTGTTAGAGTCCACAGTTCAAAGGATCTTTTGAGGCTCATGGCAATCTCTTTAACTCCCTGTAAAATCAAAGAGCAGACCACATGCTTCCTACATACACTGCCACAGGATATATATTACTATATATTCCAATAGTAGGGAAGGGGACATGATGAGAATTACTGAACCAAAGCAGGAACTAAAACCCACTAGGCAAACTCCAAACTCTGAATCTCCAAAGTCAAACCACCATACCCAGATATACATCATTTCTCTCTATCTCTTTTCTGGGCTCTCTGTTTCTCTGTGTCTGTGTCTGTGTCTCTGTCTGTCTCTCTCTGTCTCTCTCTATATATACATCTCTCTGTCTCTGTCTCTCTGTGTCTCTCTCTGTGTCTCTCTCTTTCTCTCTCTCTCTCTCTCTCTCTCTCTCTCTC
>NW_022196915.1:13343896-13379949 GCF_008632895.1 Mastomys coucha
CTCTCTCTCTCTCTCTCTCTCTCTCTCTCTCTGTGTGTGTGTGTGTGTGTGTTCTGGGACTTAAACCCAGGGTCTTACTCATGCTGGGCAAACACCACTACTGAGTTTATATTCCCCACAGAAGTGTAGTCCTGGCCTTGAATTCAGTATTCCCCTGCCTCATCCTCTTAAGCACTGCCCTACTAGAGTGCAGCCCTGTCTCATCACCTCATCAGTTTATTGCAATCTTCTTTGCCTTCTCATTGTTTAGTTTCTCTTCCTTCCTAACAACAACAAGAGATGCAGCATGTTGAAAAGAAAACAGATTCTCTAGAGAGATAAACCTATTTTCTTACTTTACTTTATTTTATTTTATTT
This sequence comes from Mastomys coucha, assembly GCF_008632895.1. NCBI lineage: Eukaryota > Metazoa > Chordata > Mammalia > Rodentia > Muridae > Mastomys > Mastomys coucha. Next base: position 13,344,254 of record NW_022196915.1, read on the forward strand.
TGTTATCTTGTTTGTCAAAGTCTTACTCTATAGCCAAGAGTGAACTTGGACTCAGAGTTGTCCTCCTGGCTCAGCGTCTCTAGTACTGAGCTTTTAGGGGTGAGTCACCATGCCCAGCTTACATTTGAATCTTGACCCTGTCCTTGGGTGCCCACTCTGTCTGTGGACTGAGAATGGACATGGTCGTGCTGAGGGTGAGTAGTGCCATGTCTGCTTCATGAGTATAAATGCTGGCAGGCGTTGATACTTGTACACTGGTTGACTCTTTCCATAACCTTCAGTGATTTCTCTCAGCTCTTCATTGCCTCCTCCTCCTCCCTTCCCTCCCCCCTTCCATCCTCTTCCTTTCTCTCTCTTTATAATCTATATATCTTTCCTCTGTATCTCTGGTCCTCTCTTATATTGAAAGCCAATGTCCCATTGGCAATCTTGCTCTAATGAGCAGATTTCCGAATTAACTAATAATGTCCATCAATTTCTCTTTGCAGTGGATTGCTTGCTGAACAACATCCCAAACTTTTGTTTGACCTGATGCCCATCATATGGATAAGACCAAGTAAGTATGTAACAAAATACATTTGAGTTGTTTTATTTTTTTTCCCCCCCTTTGGTTTTTCGAGACAGGGTTTCTCTGTGTAGCCATGGCTGTCCTGGAACTCACTCTGTAGACCAGAAATCCGCCTGCCTCTGCCTCTGCCTCCCAAGTGCTGGTATTAAAGGCGTGCACCACCACTGCTCGGCTATATTGGAGTTTTACAGAGAATAATGACACATATTAATTTTTCTCCTTAATAAGTTTTTGCTCAAACCTTTTAGGATTTAATTCAGTTTTTTATTTATAAAAGCTGAACTATCTGTGCTGTAAATATTTCGTGGTATTTATATTATTCTGGAATCATCACTCTGTTTCTTTATGCTTAGCCTATATAAAATGTGCTTTTTAAGGGCTGGAGAAACGGTTCAGCAGTTAAGAGTGCATGCCATGTTTCCAGAGGGTACAGTTCAGTTTCCTACATCCACATCTGACAGCTTGTAACTCTCAGCTCTGGGAGACCTGAGATTCTCTTCCATCTGAAACTGGTAGCTCTAGCTCGAGGTGATCTGACACCCTATGCTGGTCTTAGTGGGCACAAGTGCACACATGGCACTCATACACATAGACAAACACACATAAGACATAAAGTAAAAAGTGACCATCTTTTTTCAAATATTTATTTTATTTATTTTATGTGTATGAGTACACTGTAATTTATATTATTCTGATTATTATACAGATGGCCATGAGCCATCATGTGTGCGGCTGCTCTCCAGCCCAGCTCGCTCCGGCGTAATCCACAGTAGCTGTCTTCAGACACACCAGAAGAGAGCATCTGTTCTGATTACAGGTGGTTGTAAGCCACCATGTGGTTGTTGGGATCCGAACTCAGGACCTTCAGAAGAGCAGTCAGTGCTCTTACCCGCTGAGCCATCTCGCCAGCCCGTGATCATCTTTTTAAGATGCCACCTTAATCTACTCTATTTTGTTTGTCTCGCTCCTTAGAGGAGGCGCTTACTTTTCCTACTCATCTTTCTTTCCTGTGCTCATCTTTCTTTCCTGTTTTGTTAAATTTGTTTGTCTGTTTTGTTGGTTTGGTTTGGGGTTTTTTGAGACAGGGTTTCTCTGTGTGGCCCTGACTGCCCTGGAACTCACTCTGTAGACCAGGCTGGCCTCGAACTCAGAGATCTTCCTGCCTCTGTCTCCCACGTGCTGGGATTAAAGGCATGTCAGTGTTTTTCTAAAAGTAAGCTAATAACAATAATAATAAGGTGCATTCATTTTTCTAACTTTTAAAAGTTATTTTTAGTGTTACCTTTTTGAAATGCTGTGATCAGACCTAGGACCTCACACATACAAGGCCCATCCTCCACCACTGAATTACACTCAACTTTCTGATTCTTAAATAACAGTGCTTAGACATATTCACAAATTACCGACAGTCACCACCCAACCTATGAAACATCTTTCGTATTAGTGCGCTTCAACCATGACAAGGGCGGCCTTTATTTAGAAAAACTCCTAATGCCTTAGATCTGGCCTCTAAGAGTTGTACACAGGGTACGTTGTGAGTTTGCAGGAGTTGGTATATTTTCCTTATTAATAAGCTGCTTCTTCATGCCAGGCAGTGGTGGCCCATGCCTATAATCCTAGCATTTGGGAGTCAGAGGCAGGTGGATTTCTGAATTCGAGGCCAGCCTGGTCTACAGAGTGAGTTCCAGGACAGCCAGGGCTACACAGGGAAACTCTGTCTTGAAAAACAAAACAACAAAACAAAACAAAACAAAACACAAAAAAGCTGCGTCTGCTTCTTCTAGTTGGCATGTTTGTTAAAGCTGGCTTCACACCTGCATGGACAGTGGACTTCTGGGCGTTTGCTTCCTTTGTAATTCAAGATGTCCAGTGCAGCTCTAAAGAGTCCTATTAGAGTTTTAAGTAGTTCCTCCTAAATCTCTTCTATCACACTATATTTGACTTCTCCAATTTGTTCCCTTTCCCTTCCCTCTGTATCCTCTCTAGAGGTTTTTCATGCCTGGTAAAGATCAAAACTATTGTTGTTGTTGTGTTTGTTTTGTTTTTTTCAAGACAGGGTTTCTCTGTGTAGCCTTGGCTGTCTAGAACTCGCTCTGTAGACCAGGCTGGCCTCAAACTCAGAAATCCTCCTGCCTCTGCCTCCCAAGTGATGGGATTAAAGGCATGTGCCACCACTACCCGACTCAAAACTGTTTTTTAAAGATTTATTTTTATGGGGCTAAAGAGATGGCTCAGCAGTTAAGAGCACTTGCTGCTCCTCTAGAGGACTCCCCTGCACCCTACAACTGCCTGTAAGTCCGGTTCCAGGACATCCAGTATCCTCATCTGGACTCTGGGAAACTGAACTTATCTTCACATACTCCCATCCCCACACAAAGATACTCACACATACACACAATTATTTTAAAGAGTTTTATTTTTTTTAATTTGTTTGCTGTATGTTTACAGTGCCTGTGGAAGCCAGAAAAGGGCATCCATCGTATCTCCTGGATCTAGAGTTACAGAAAGTGATAAGCTGCCAGGTGTAGGCGCTGGAAACTGAACTGGGGTCTCTGGTAGAGCAGGCAGTGTCTTAACCACTGAGCCATCTCTCTGGTCCCATAAGACAACAAAACTTTACAGTCAACTCCTGATTTCTAGGCCTAGACTCATGTACCATATGAAAATGCTTGCCTTGATATACCAACTGTTTATATTTATACTTAAATCTTCCAAATATCACACTCAAGATCTTGGCCATTCTATTATAAGGTAAACAGTTACTCTTCTAGAGACAGGCTGCTTCCTCTTTCTTTAATGAGTGTTTCTCTCTCTTCTCTTTTTCGTTTTCAAGATCTAAAGACTGAGATTGTGAAGACAGACGCCTATAACTGTCCCCTCTACAAGACGAGCGAGCGTAAAGGAACACTTTCCACCACAGGGCATTCTACGAACTTTGTCATTGCAATGTTGCTAAAGACAGAAGAGCCTGCTCAACACTGGATCAAGCGTGGGGTAGCTTTGCTCTGTCAGTTGGATAACTAAGCTGAGCGAGTTTAGAAAATATCTGATCACTTTTTAATTTTTCACCTACTTAAAAAAAAGTTCCCCAACTGAGTATTGTGGTGTCATTCTTTGAACTTGTCTTTGCTGCATTTGGTCTGATGTTCCCCCCTTCATTAGAAAAGTCTGATAACCAGATTCCTTTGTGAGGTTAGCTGGACACATTCAGAGACTGTGAAACTTGTGTTACTTTGAAGCACATGAAAATCTTTATAGATTTCATTTAGTTTCTTAAAGCTTGATAAAACACATAGCTTTGGACATTAGATGGGTGTAATTAAGTTTCTATTAGAGGGCCTTCACTAGCTGAAGACAGACAGCCTTCATGAAGTCACTATGAAGACTTACTGAAGTTACATACCTGTCGCTATGTACGTTCTTCTCAGCTACCTGAAGTTGCTGTGCATGGACACTCAAACACTCAAAAGAATGGAGAGGAAAATGCTAAGGCAAAGAGCCACAGCCTGTGTCTTGTACTTCTAAGATAATGTTTCAATTTCTTCAAGTACCCTTGTGACTAACAAGGAAGTGAAGTGATAGCCAAAGCGGGCTGGTGGTTAGTACAGTTACCATGGCTACAATGGCATCGTTCCTCTTGATGTTTCATTTTTTTAATTGAAAATGTCATGTTCCCATTATTTTAAAATTTTTCATTTTGTTTTATTACTAGTAATATTATTAGTGTGTGGAGAGAGAGAGGGGGAAAGGAGGGAGGGACGGAAAATGGAAGGAAAGCAAGGAGGGAGGGAAAGACAAAGACAGAGACATGGGAGGGTGTGCATGCCACAGTGCGTGCATGTTGTATGCGTGTGTGTGTGTGTGTGTGTGTGTGTGTGTATCAGAAAACAGCCTTTTGGAGCTGATACTCCACTTCCTCCTGGGGACTAGATCTCAGGTCATCAAGTTTGCACACCAAGCCCCTTTACCCTCTGAGCCATCTTGGTGACTCCATCTTTCCTTTGTTGTTGGTAATACTTGATGTTCTTATTACTTAGTGTGTACTGATAATATTAGCATACACTGAGAATTTATAAATATTTCAACAAAATAAAAATGTAGTGAAAATTGTATTATGTTGAAGGGCTAGGACGATCACTCAGTTGGTAAAGTGCTTGTCATTCAGGCATGAGAACCTGAGGTCAGTCCCCAGAACCCTTACACAAAAGCTAGACTGGGAGCTGGAGAGATGACTCAGCATTCAGATATTACTGCTCTTGCAGAAGACCTGAGATCAGTTCCCAGCGCCCACCTCGGGTGGCACAGGACTGCCTGTATCTCCAGCTCCAAGGGATCCATTACCCTCCTCTTGCTTTTTTGTGGGCAGCTTGCTCGTGTGCAGAAGCCCACACAGAGATGAACAGATGAACATATAACTTAAAACATTTTTTCAAGTTTTTAAAAACATGACTGTAGTGGCATGCACTTTGTAATTGCAGGGTTGGGAATGGTGGAAATGTGCAGATCCCTGACACTCACTGGCCAGCCTGTATAGTTAATAAGCCCTAGGTCTCAGTGAAGAAGAAGGTGGCTGGAGACGTGGCTCAGTGCTTAACTGGGGTTTTTGTCTTGCAGAGGAACTGGGTTCAGTCCTCAGTGCTCACATCAGGTGGCCCACAACCACCTGCAACTCCAGATGCAGGGCATCCATTGTGGGACCTTAATGGCCCAGGATTAAAGGAGGAAGGCTGGGGGAGAGCTTCAACCCAGGGTACCTCAGATGAGGACGGCAGTTGTCCGCTCCCTTCCCTTTCCCAACCCGGCACCAGAAAGCCAGCTTCCCCAACGTTAACCCTAGTAAGGATTTATCACCCTGACAGTTATCAGGCCTCACACTTTGTTTGCCCTTATAAGGTTTTTCACCCCTTAGCTCCCCTAGCCCCTGAGTATGCAGATGAAATATCTTCCAACACCCCTGTCCTGGCCAATTATACAGGGCCACACAGACATTGCCCCAGAGACCCTGGCCACCACCTCAGAGGCATAAATGCCCCCCAAGGATCCCCCCCAATAAACAAACTAGTCTCTGAGGCTGGTCCTGGGGGTGTGTATTCTTCCCTGGGCTTTCACCTCCTACCAAGGCCCTGCATTGCATCTACCCAGCCTGGCTAAGCTTCCTCCAGTCCAGTTGGCTACCCCAAGGGGGAGAAGTAGACTGGGCAGCAATCCACCACCCTCTTCTGGCCTCCAAGGGCATCTACATACACATAGGATACACATATATGCAGGCACATACACATAAAATAAAAATCTTTTAAAAGGCTTGGCAGTGGTGGTGCATGCCTTTGATCCCAGCACTTCAGAGGCAGAAGCAGGCGGATTTCTGAATTTGAGGCCAGCCTGGTCTACAGAGTGAGTTCCGGGGTGAGCCAGGGCTACACAGAGAAACCCTGTCTGGAAATTCCTGGCTTCCAAAGAATATCATTTTATGGTCAATGTCTGGCCTCCACAGGTTGTACATGCATGTGTGCAACACCTACACATACACACACACACACACACAATTTAAAAGTAAGTTCTGTTATGCTGTGGTTCCTTCCTTAGGATTCTGAAGGTGCTTAAGGCTGAGTTCTACAGCTTAAGGAATATGTAGGTGTGAATATGTGGAACAGTTAGTTGTCTTAATGGTATTGGGGATTTAGCCTTGGGTCTCATGCATGCTGGGCAAGCACTCTGCCAATGAGCAATGTAGCTCCTGCCCACATTTTATAAAAAGGATCTCACTAAGTTACCTAGGCTAGCTATGAACTCACCCTGTATCCCAGGCAGGTCTTGAACCAGGGTTCTTCCTGCCTCAGCCTTCCCAGTAGCTGGGGTTACGGGCCAGTGCTACTAGGATGAGCAGTTAAGTCACTTTTGATAATGCCATCAGAGAAAAATTGTTGGTTCCTCTGAATTAAGAAATTCTGCCAGGCGGTGGTAGCACACACCTTTAATCCCAGCACTTGGGAGGCAGAGGCAGGTGGATTTCTGAGTTCGAGGCCAGCCTGGTCTACAGAGTGAGTTCCAGGACAGCCAGGGCAAAACAGAGAAACCCTGTCTCGGGAAAAAAAAAAAAAATAGGAAAGAAAAGAAATTCTGTTTTCCAATGGCTATGTCCCTTAGTCTTAAGAACATGAATTCTTTTTCATGCTCAACACCCAGCAAATGCTTTCTATTTCCCAAAGAGGATGAAATCTTTTAAATTTGATGAATCTAGCAATGAAGAAAAGAGGTCATATTTCCAAACCCACATGTGAAAAACAAGGAGAACATGCCAGACTGTCTTATGATCAAGTATTTATAGTAAAGCTATTTATAATGGTCACCAGAGGGGAGTGGAGATCCAGATAAACTTGCAACATGGGAACTTCAGAGCAGCCCTGGAGGATGTAAAAAAAGGTAAAAATTAGTCTTTGGAGCCTATTCTATATACATCTAAGTACATCACAACGGTAATGTACTTTATAAATCACTTAGATCTTGTCTAATACACTGGCTGTTTTAACTGCTACTGTCCCTATTCTTTGTAGTGTATTTATCCCCACAGCATGGTCACTGTCAGTGTTTACTAGATAAAACAGAATTTTAGGCAACATTTACTGTGTACAGGAAAAATCATCTTTTGGGTGCTATAACCATTGAGAAAAACTCACCAGCTGTGTCTAAAATAAATCAATAACAAACACTTTCAACATTGCAAAAATGATCTGGGCTTTTTTTTTTAAATCCTTTTAAAAGTTTCATTTAATTATTTATTTACAAATGGGGGTTGTTATTTTACATTATTTATATTCATCTTTGCTTTACATTTTAAAGTTAGCAGGCAAATGGATTTTAGTATGGCATTTTCATAGGTGCGTGTCATTATACTCTGTCCCTGTCTCTCTGGTGGAGCCCCTTCCTTCTCTGTGTAGTTCTGCTTTTGGCTTTCATATATGTATCCCATCGCTCTCTTCTCTCCCTCCTTCCCCCTTTAAGACCATTTCCTCTGTGGTCCCCTTTCTACTTTTATGTAGCCTGTGAATGCACACACCCATGTGTTTGTGTGTTCAGGTGTGTATCTATGTGTCTGTGTGTATGCATGTGTGCATGTGTGCACATGTGTGTGTGTGTGTGTAAAAGGGAAAAGCTGATGTGGGGTGTGTACACTCCTCTGTTGTGCTCCACCTTATTTTAAAATTTTCTTTATAATTGACATTTTTATAGGTGCATATAATGAGAAATGGTTGTCTATTTCCTCCCAACATGTCCTCCTCCCAGCTTCAGGCCAAGTCCATGCCATGTCCAGTTAACGATGTCCTGATGTGTGTGTGTGTGTTTGGGGTGGGGGTGAGACCATCCACTGGAGCATGGGAATCCAATCAGTAGTCACATCTTTAAAAAAAAAAAAAAAAGATTTCTACTCCCCTAGAAAATATCAGCTACAATCGTTCTGCAGTGAGGGATGAGGCTTGGAAGTCACCTGGCGCACCTATGACTGAATCTGGAGGGTTTGATCTTGGGCAGTCTCTTGCGGGTGACTATACCTGCTGCGAATTCTTGCATGTGGAAAGAATGAAAGCTATGAAAGCTAGCCAGCAAGGACGAATGGTACTAGTTGGTTGAAGATTGACTTTTCTGTTGGTGTTTTTTGTTATTGTTTATTTTGTTTTGTTTTTTACTGCAGTGAAAGGCTTATCTTAGGGTCTTGTCCAGGAGTTGCCACGAGAAAACCAAGTCAATGGCAGTAGCCTGTGTTCTTTTGGAGGCCACAGAGATCTACCCCACCTGAGTTTTTTAGTACCAGGTCCCTCACTGAATCCATGCTCACCAATTTAGACTGGCTGACGAGGAAGTTCCAGGAACCTAGCTGTCTCTAGCCCTGTCTCCTGGATGCCTATGGCTAGAGATGTACCCTGCTACACATGGCTTTTTATATGGGTGCTGGGATGCAAACTTAGGTCCGTGTGTGTGTGTGTGTGTGTGTGTGTGTGTGTGTGTGTGTGTGTACTAACTGAGCTCCATCTCCTCAGCCCCACAAAGCAGTTTTAATTTGCATTTCCTTAATGGCTAAGAAAGTTGATAATAACCGACCATTTTCATTTGGTTGCTTTTCAGTTTGTAATATTTTTACTTATTCTAGTTTATTGCCATCAAAAACCACCACAGCCCAATCAGTCCTGCCAAGCTATGTCCATGCTTGTGGGCCCATCCCCTACAGTGTGAGCAACCTACCAGAAACAACATCCCTAAGAAAGTAACATTCTCTTCCTCTGCTAGCTGCAGGGGCTCACGAGGCCTCTCCTGAACCTATGCTGGCATTTAGACTGTTTTCATTTTATGTAGACCTTATGCTAGAACCACAGCTGCTATGCACTGATGCGTGAAGCCGCCATACCATGTCCAAAAGTCACTTACAACCCTCCTCCTCATCTGCTAGCACTTATATCCTCTCTGCCCCTTCTTCCTCAATGTTCCTTGAAAGGGAAATGTTGACATATGACCCACCCACTTGCTTATACTCCACACTTAAACCATTTATGAGTCTCCATATTAATCACCACTCATTGCAAACAGGTGCTTCTGTAGCCAAGATTAGAGCAGCAGAAACCTATGATTACAAACAAATTTAGAAATCAGTGTGACAACATGTCAATTTAGTAAAACAGCAACTGTAGGTAGGTCTCCAAGGACTTATGATCTGTCAGGCAGCATGATCAAAAGCAACAGCACCAAGTATGAAATCCTTTCTGTGGCTCAGGCATCACAGCCAATCAGAAAGGGGTTAGTTAGTTCTGGAGCTGCTAGGGACATCTTCCTAAAGCTGCCGCCATTGTGAGATGCAGCCTCCAGTGCTGGATGAGGCTTGGCTGTCTTCCTTCTCCGGAAGCCTGCATATCCCCTCCCACACTATGTAGGCAGTGCACTGGCCCTCTGAAATTCTCCTTTTGAGGCCTGTCTGTACACTCCATTGGCCACTGACTAGGTAGGTCATTTGAGGGGTTGGGCATTTAATTTTTTGCAGTTCTTTATATTTTTAGACATTAACCTCTGGAATATTGTTGGCAACGATTTATAACCTAAGTCTCATATGAAAGGAAGATTTTCTTGAATAAGCTTTAAATAAATGTGTATTTACAGAAACTTCTGAGTCTATGGCAATCCAAAAACTCTTAAAATCATGGGGAAATTTTAAATGTATCTTTTGTTTTAAAAATTTGTGTTTCATTCATTCATCCATCCTATCAAGTCTTCTAAATGTCACCTATATTTTTAAGCAGTTGAAAAAGCCTTTTCACAACTGGAAAAAATATTTCAGTTCCTTCCAACTTGAAAATCTACCTAGCCAAGCTTCACATGGACTACCACAGCAGTGACGAGGACGCAGATGCTGACTTTGACACACAGCTCATCATCCAACAGAGTCTGCTGGATATTTACAAGCCAGGAATAACTCAGCCCACTCCAGAAGATGAGAGGTAATGGCTGTCTCTTCAGCAATGAGTATTAAGGAGCACTCCATTGAGAGGAGTCATGATCTTAATGTCACGAGCACAGATGGGAAAGCCAGGCAGGAAGACTGGGGCTGTCTTCTTTTTCTTTTTCAGTAGTTGTTGAAATTGAACCCCAGGCCACATAAATGCAAGGCATGCATTGTACCACTGAGCTACATTTCCCAGAGAATAACTGTAACTTAAGCGTGTATAAGACATGATGCCCAAATGCACACACACACAAACACACAAACAAAAAACCTTGGAAAATTTAGTAAGGAGGCTGGAGAGTTGGCTCAGCGGTGAAGACATCCTGAGTTCAGTTCTCAGAAACCACAGGGTGGCTCCCAACCATCTATACTGGCGTGTGATGCCCTCTCCTGGCCTGCAGGCATACATGCAGGCAGAACACTGTATAAATAATAAACAAAAATAAATCTTTAAAGAAGAAAAGAGTTGCTGGAGGGCAACACCTGGGTGAGAAGATGCTCACTGAAACCAGAAGGAAGGAATGAACCCAGTCTCTGTGAGCCAGGGAGGGCCATATCACAATTGTCCTGTGGGGTCTAAGTGACACATGAATCTAAGTGAGACACGTAGATGATCATCTTAGTGAGGCAGGCGAGGAGCCCAGTCTTCATCTACGAAGATCCAAAGGAGGGATGGTAACCTCAGAAAAGACTGATGTCTGTGTAGGTGGGTTAGAGTAGAAGCAGCCCCCAGGTCTCTAAATGGTATAGGAACCTCTGTCACCTGGATATGGGTGGTTCACAGTCAAGCACAGCCAGCTTTCTAATCACCAACGCCAACACCCATGAGGTTGAAACCACTTTTTCCACCTAGGGTGACAAGCCCAATTTGGTTGGCATAGCAACCTCTACCTGCTCAGGTGACACAGGGTGTTTTTTAACCTTACATGATCTGACAATTAAGTATGGATGACGGATTGCATCAGACCTACAGGATTTTTAAAGATTTATTTTGTATTTTGGATGTCTGTGTCTGGTGCGGATTTATGCTTGTGAGTGCGGGTGCTTGTGGAAGCCACAGGCATCAGATGGCCCTGGAGCTGGAGTTATGGGTGAGGGTGAACTGCCTGGTGTGTGTTCTGGGAACCAAACTCCGATCCCCTATAAGAGCAGTCCATGCTCTTGGTCATTGAGCCATCTCTCCACCATCCTGTTGTATTTTCTCTATGTAGCAAACTCATGGTGTGATCACAGTCTGCCATGTACTTCATAACTATTTAACTCACATGTTAAGTCTCATCACTTCCCTATGGGAGGTGCTGCTATTTTTCCCATTTAGAAATAAGGAAACTGAGGCACACAAGAGTAACTTACTCAAGCCCACTCAGCTAAGGAAGTCCAGGCAATCTGACACACTCTGAGCTTTCTTTTTACCACACTGTTCCTACACACTGGTGCTTACTTTAGGGTGATGACTAAAATAATACTTACATCCTAAAGTTTTATAAAGAAATCAGACTTCTTAGGTTGTCCTGTCCTCCGATTGTGGTTTTAAAATGCACCACCAAGTAACTGATTTTGAATTAATAATTTTGTTCTGAAAAGTGTAAGAGATTTAGACTAAGTACAGTATGGAAATGTTTCACGGAAATTGAGATTGTAATCATCACATAAATTTCATCTATTAAACTTCAAAATTTGCACGATACCTAGGAAAGACTGCTGTTTGGGTCAGGCACTTGTTGGTGTTAGAAATCTAGAGTGGGAGAGCTGGAGAGATGGCTCAGCGGTTAGGAGCACTGACTGCTCTTCCAATGGTCCTGAGTTCAAATCCCAGCAACCACATGGTGGCTCACAACCATCTATAATGGGATCTCTGATGTCCTCTTCTGCTGTGTCTGAAGAGAGTAACAGTTTACTCATTTACATAAAATACATAAATCATTTACATAACAAAGCAAATCTAGAGTGGGGACTGGATAAAGTGTTTGCTGTACAAACATGAAATCCTGAGTTCGTATCCCCAGCACCCACATAAACCGTGGTGTATGTCTGTAACCTCAGTGCTTGGGGTTTTGGCCAGCCAACAGCCAATCTGGCTGAACTGTTGAGATCCAGGTGAGAGACCTCCTCTCAAAAAAACATGAAGAATCAGTTAAGTCAGCAGATACTGACCTCTAGTCTTTCATACACACACACACACACACACACACACACACACACACACACACACACACACACACACACAGGAGGGATCCAGAACCAGAGAACTGTGTAAGGTAGCAGTAAGACTGTGGTAGCTTCTTACAGAACGTATGGACACTAACATAGCAGCAAGCCCATTAACACAGTCTTAAATGTTAAAGACGCATGTTAATGTCTAAACTCAACTGAGTAATCGGAGAAAAGAATCTAGGATTCAATTCAGGCACAGCAGTGCATGCCTGTGGTCCCTGCAGAGGCAGAAATGAAGCAGGCAAATGAAGCAGCTCTGGGCTACACAGTGAGACCCCATCTTGACATTTAAAATTTCATAGACAAAGCTTTAATGTTTAGATATTTTTATAACAGTATAATTTAAACTGTCTGTTTCCTGAGAGAGAATTCTGACTCTGGGGACATTTTAAAGCTCACACTCTGGTTATGTATGTATGGGTTTTTTTTTTTTTTTTTTTAGCAATAATAGTTTGTAAGTCATAGAGTAACTATCAGTTTTTCCATGTTGTACAATGGTATTTCAATCTCAGGTGGGTTTGAGTCAGATTTGCAACATTTATTGACGGCATATTCTGTGTTCTGGGCTCCCCTGTAGACTCGTTTCCTTGCCTCCCAAAAGCTGTAATAAGGAATTGCAGGTGTGGGAGGGCAGTTTCCCTAAAATGTGTTAAGGAACAACATACTACATTTTACAAATGGAATCTCTCTCTCTCCCTCTCTCTCCCTCCCCCACCTCTCTCTCTCTCTCTCTCTCTCTCTCTCTCTCTCTCTCTGTCTCGCACACATACGTGAGCATGTGGGGGTGTGCATGAGTGTATGCACTGGGGATCAAACCCAAGGCGTTGTGCATGCTAGGCCAGCTCGCTAATGCTAAGCTGCCCCCCCACCTTTGTGGCAAGTGACTCTATTAGGGGCTCCTTGGTTGCTTCACACTAGAGCTCACTCCTGAGTGCCTGCAGCTGCCTCGGGTTTCAATCAGAAATGTTAGATTTATAATTGCCTTTTTTTTTTCTGTGCAGATCCCATTCCTTTCCGAGTGATGACTATAAGAAGATAGCTGAAGCAATCGAGACAGTTAAGTACTCTTCCTGTCCAGCTTGTGGCGAGGTACGGTAGCGGTGGCATTTCCTTCCAAAAGCGTGGAAACAGGTTCTATTGCAGACTGGACATTGGGGGATCCAGAGACTGAAGCGGTCTTTTCTGGGAGAAAATATTTCAGAGTAACCTATCAAAGAATGCCACAGTTCCTGCGTAGACAGAGCTAGGGATGCCCCTGGGCCTGGGCGGTGAGAAATGCGGAGTGCGAAGCTTCAGTGCCTGTCCTAGGACGTTGAAAGGTGCCTGTCGTTGAAGCCGGTGCTTGGATTCTGCTCATTCACACTGGCTTTGGTGGTAGACTTCAGAAGCGTGCGGGCCTCCTGTGGGCGCCAAATGTGAATCTCTTTGGTTTTCCCTGTCACTAGGTAAGGAAGATGCTCTGGCACATTTTGCCAAGTACCATCCTGCCTTTGATGAAGCCGATGGGAATGGCTGGCTTCCTCTGCATAAGGCAGCAGTGCAGTTAAACAAGAACATCTTAGAAATAACCCTGAACGGTAAACTCCTCCCCTTCCCCCGATGCTTCCGAGGAATACATTTATTTCTTCCTCTGAACCTGTGTGGTGTGATGAATTTATTTCAGCTTCCAAACCCAGCACTTGGGAACGAACCACCGGTAACGGCGAAACCCCACTTTTTTTGGCTGTCAGCAGTAGCCTCCTGGAAAATGCCCATTTCCTCCTTCTCCGTGGCTGCAATGCAAATGCTAAGAATTCTGAAGGCAATTCCCCTCTTCTTACAGGTGAGCGCATACAACATTGTCTTTGACGAAGAGTCGTGGCCCCTCCATGCCCGCATTTTTTGTTAATTTTGACAATTTGGCCCCACTGATCACACACAAAAACCTGCTCTCTAACTTGTAGCTAGCTGGGTGTGGTGTCTTTCATTTACAACCAAGCATTCTTGACTTTGAGGCCAATCTGGGTCACATAGTGAGTTAAAAGCTAGCATGGATTTTGAAAATCTGTCCCAAGGAAGAAAAATTTAAGACAGAAAAATCCTCTGAGTAAGAACAAAGATAGTTGGGAAAGGTAGAGAATTCTAATCTGGCCCTCTAACCCAGCACGAACGCAATTCTTACCAGCATGGCGCTGCTGGGCTCTGAGTCTTTCCATTCATAGAAAAACAACACTGCGCCCAGAAGCCTCTTCTGAGAAGGCTGTGTACAACTTCTGAGAAGGTTTGTACAACTCAGGATGTACAAGAACCACAGGTCAGGTCTACCCTCTCAAAACCTCCGGTGTCTGTGTGATAAGTGTGTGTAAAAGTCTCATGTTAAAAACAAACACACATTAAACTCTGAAGGCTCTCACAATGGTGGGAAGCCAGTTCCTCTCAGGAACTCTGCCTTCTCTTCATTCTCTCTGACTGCGGTGCTGCGCAGGTCCAGGCCTGCACTTGCTTTTGTTTGTTTTGGTTGTTGCTAACTGCAAAGAACCTCAGGGAGTATTCTGTACGCCACACTTTGGAAACCAGGTCCAAACCCTCACTTCCGGTGAGCTCTGCCATTCGCCTATGCATATGTAAATTCCATCGTGCTCATCCGTCTGTTTTGCAGAGATGGTCTGTGTTGACTTTAAGGTTTTCCTTCTCAGCAGCTACCAGTGTCTTAAGACTCAGGGCACGCCTTTAATCCCAGCACTTGGGAGGCAGAGGCAGGTGGATTTCTGAGTTTGAGGCCAGCCTGGTCTACAGAGTGAGTTCCAGGACAGCCAGGGCTACACAGAGAAACCCTGTCTCGAAAAACAAAAACAAAAAAATGTGCTTCCTAAACACAGAATGCTGGAGCACGGGGACGAGGGAGAGAGTCTCTTAGGATGCTGAGGGGCAGGCCAGGTAACTGTGGTAGTGGTGCATGCCTTATACCAGAACTTGGGAGGCAGAGGCAGGTGGATCTCTGTGAGTTTGAGGCCAGCCTGGTCTGGAAATCAAGGCTCAAAAACCCAAAAACAAAAAACAAAAAGCTAAAGGGCACCAGCTAATGTAACACTTACCTTGTATTGCCATAACGTCCACCTCACAATCCCCCAGCTGTTCTGAGAGACTCCTACGACGTGGCCACCTTGCTGATTAGCCACGGAGCAGATGTCAATCTTCGATGTGCCAATGAGAGGACAGCTCTCCATGAAGCTGCCAAGCTAGGCAGACAGGAAATGGTAAAGCTGATGCTGAGCTCCGGAGCATACCCGGATGCACGGAGCTCCTACGGATTCACGCCTCTTGCCCTTGCTGCTCAAGGTGGACACACTGAGATCATGCAACTATTACTGCAGAAAGGCAAGGCTTGCCTGATGGGTGATTGGGGGTTGGGGGAAAGGGTACTGAGATCCAAGGGTGAGGCTTTAGGGATTCTTATTGTTGATTTTAAGATCTCGATCTCTCTCGCTCTCGCTTTCCCCTCTCTTTTGGCAGAACCTAGAAGAAATGTTAACATTCCTGCACTTTGGTTTAATTTTTAAAAATCACCAGTTACAGCACTTCTTCCAAAACACCCATTCTCTTATCGAAGCACGGTTATAATGATTCTAGATTGTGGTTTAACTAGCATGGACACAGCTCAGAAAATATACAGATCACTGAAATCATCATTAACGTGTCCAATGACACAGTGCATCTATAGCTTTTTTCCAAATAAGCTACCTCGTACCCAGATCTAATAAAGACCACAACAATGTAATTATCTTCTTTCTCCTTATGCCCTGGAGCTTTGGTTGTTTTTTTTTTGTTTTGTTTTGTTTTATTATTATTATTATTATATAGACATACCAGAAGAGGGAGTCAGATCTCATTACGGATGGTTGTGAGCCACCATGTGGTTGCTGGGATTTGAACTCAGGACCTTCGGGAGAGCAGTCAGTGTGCTCTTACCTACTGAACCATCTCACCAGCCCAGAGCTTTGGTTTTTAGTAATGTGTAGTTCAGGTTTGCAATACCTGACAGAGTCCCTTCTATTACAGAGCAGCCTGTACTTTGTATACTTCTTTTCTATATAGGAAGCAGATCTCCAACAAATACTGTTGAATTTTAGCATGATGTGGTCTAAGAGACATCTAAAGTTACTCACTAGAAAGTCAAAAAGTAAACACGAGCCCTGTCATCTTTGAAGAAAGGGGTCTCGTCTGTCTCTGTGTCTCTGTGTCTCTGTGATGTGTTTTATTAGGGTTTAAGCAAAAGCCTTCTGTATTCTAAGCAAGAACTCTAATAATAAATTGCATCCCTAGCCTAAGAGTAATCCTTTGCTTAGGCTTACTGACTTAAACACAGAGATGGAGGGACACCAACAGCTCTTAAAGCTTTTACCCTTCAGGTGAACTAGCATTTGCTGGTTGAGCAGGTTGAGCGCTCATTTGCCAGTGAGCCAGGATTTGAAGCCATATCTGACTCTAAATCACATTGTTTTGCCACCCTGTGTGGCCACAGCAGCTACGTGCTGTGATAGCTCTCACCTTTAATTCCAGCACTTGGGAAGCAGAGGTAAGCAGATCTCTGTGAGTTCCAGGCCAGCCTTGTCTACAGCACTAGTTCCAGGATAGCCAGGACTGTTACAGAGAAAACCCCTGTCTCACAAAAAACAAAAAACAAACAAAAGAAAACAAAAAAGGAAGCTTGGGTCTGGAGAAGTGCACACAAGTCTAATTGCCTTTCTTGTCTATTAGCTGTGTGCCATTAAGTGAGAGAATATTAGAGCCTACTTCTGAGCTTGGTGGTGAAGTTTAGAAATTCTTTACTTTTGTTTATCTTTGATTTTGAAACAGAATCTCTTTATGTAGCTCTTGCTGTCCAGGAGTTTGCCATATAGATCAGGGTGGCCCCAAATCCAGAGATCCGTGTGTCTCTGCCTCCTAATGCCTGGCTAATATTTTTAATTACATGTGTCTCTATGTGTGTATATGCCATGAATGTGTACGTGTCACAGAAAGCTAGAAAATGGCACTGGACCCCCACAACTAGAATTGAAGGTGGTTGTGAGCCATCCAACCTGGAACTTGAAACTGAATTCCAGTCTTCTGGAAGAGCAGCAAGCACTTTAACCACTGCCCTCTCTCTCCAGCCCCAAGTTTAGAAATTTTTATACAGATAAAGGGACTAGGACTTAATTAACACTCGAAAACCATCTATTAGATTGCTTAGTATATTCTAGGAACAAGGTCTTGCACAGCCCTTGTGATAAGGAGTCTGCTCTAAACTAAAGGCACACCCTCCCATTGAGATATAAAGATGCTCAGAATGTGCTCGGCTTCACTGAAACATCTGACATCGATGCACACATCTTTCTTTTCTTCGCCTCTCAGCTCCCCTCCCAGTCGCTGCCCTAGATCTAGAGGGCACTTACCCTACAACTGACAAACATGGTACACTTAGCCTTGTAGCTATCAAAGTTAGGGGCTGGAGAGATGGCTCAGCAGTTATAAGCAAAGGTGGACCAAGATTTGGTTCCCAGTCACAACAATCAGTAACTCCAGTTTCAGGGGATTCGATGCCCTCTTCAGACCTTTGTGAGCAGCAAACATGCATGGGATACACATACATGCAGAGGAACACTCATGTGCATAAATAAATATAAAAATAAAACAATTAGCACCTGTTATAGTAAAGCACTAAGAACCAAAGATGATATAAAATGTGTGCTCCCTTTTCTCAAGTGTTATCTATATAAACTAGTTGGGGAAGAAAACCATGGGATAAAAGTAGTTTCTAAATAATAGTTCAGGCCAGGCAATGGTGGCACATGCCTTTAATTCCAGCACTTGGGAGGCAGAGGCAGGCAGATTTCTGAGTTCGAGGCCAGCCTGGTCTACAGCATGAGTTCCAGAATAGCCAGGGCTACACAGAGAACCCCTGTCTTAAAAAGCCAAAATAAATAAAATAAATTAATAATTAATTAATAAATAATACTTTGGTTGGCTTTCAGTATAGTTTAATATGTTGTTTGACACTTGGAACTCCAGTAGGAATACTTGGTAAAAGGCAGCTTTCTTTCTAGGCTGTCTCTTATAAAAGCCACCCTAACCCATGACTCACTTGCATGGACAGTGGCATTAATAAGCAACTATATTGCCAGGCAGTGGTGGCGCACACCTTTAATCCCAGCACTTGGGAGGCAGAGGCAGGTGGATTTCTGAATTCAAGGCCAGCCTGGTCTACAGACTGAGTTCCAAGATAGCCAAGACTACAGAGAGAAACCCTGTCCCGGGGGAAAAAAAAAGCAACTATATTTGCCATGTCTTCTAAGAGTATTTTGATGAAAGGGGGCATTTGTAATTTTTAAGTTATTAGAGACTGTTCCTAGTAACTCTAGTTCTTCCTAGTTACCGTTGAGGACAGGTTGAGTTACTGATGGTTGCTGGGAACCAAACCCTGGTCCTCTGGAGGAGCAACAGTTGCTCTTAGCTGCTGAGTCCTCTATCCAGCCCGACTGCTTTTCAGCAGACATAGTGGTACATTAATGTTGCTTACGTGATACAGTGAAAAGGACCTCCGCCTAACGAGACTTCTTCTTTCCAGGAGCTGACGTTCACAGTCAGGCCTCTGACTCTTCCTCTGTTTTACTTGAAGCTGTTAGAGGAGGGGACCCAGAATCTGTGAGCCTCTTGCTAGAGTACGGGGCTGATGCCAACATTCCTAAGAGTTCAGGCCACCTGCCCATTCACGTGGCAGCTGACAAAGGCCATTTCCTGTAAGTTCAATTCTGTAATTGTAAATAACAGGAAATAACTAGTTTGTGTTTTTTTTAAAAGATTTATTTATTATTATATGTAAGTCCACTGTAGCTGTCTTCAGATACTCCAGAAAGGGAGTCATAGCTTGTTACAGGTGGTTGTAAGCCACCATGGGTTTGCTGGGATTTGAACTCAGGACCTTCAGAAGAGCGGTCAGTGCTCTTAACTGCTGAGCCATCTCTCCAGCCCCTTGTTTGATTATTTGGAAATATAGAAAGTCTTGGGTCTCAGATGACTGAGCTACTTCAGAGTTTTTAACCTAAAAGAGTGGTTCTACTAAATTGTACTTGACATCTGAGTTTCTTAATGAAGGAACTCCCACTTCTGTTAGAGGCCTTCAATACTGCCTGATAAACGTAGCATTCAATGTAGGGATAATAGTATCATAAGCAGGTTAACTCTGCACCATAACAACCTAAAGTGCACTTTGAAATTCTTCCTCAGAGCTCTAAAGGTATTGGTCCCAGTCACAGATATCGCGGCCATCAAGAAGAGTGGGATCAGTCCAGTTCACTGCGCAGCAGCGGGGGCGCACCCCCAATGCCTGGAGCTTCTCATTCAGGCTGGATTTGATGTGAATTTCATGCTGGATCAGAGAATCCGTAAACATTATGACGATCAAAGGAAGTCAGCCTTGTATTTTGCCGTTTCAAATGGTGACCTCTCTTCAGTTAAGCTGCTTCTGAGTGCTGGAGCTCTACCTAATCAAGACCCAGTCAACTGCCTACAGATAGCTCTCAGGATGGGCAACTATGAGCTCATAAGTCTATTACTGAGGCATGGGGCCAATGTTAATTACTTCTGTCGAGTTAACCCTTTGCATTTCCCATCAGCACTGCAATACACACTGAAAGACGAAGTCATGCTCAGGATGCTGTTAAACTATGGCTATGACACTGAGCGATGTTTTGACTGTCCTCATGGGGAAAGGGTTCATCGGCTTTGTACTTTTGAAGGCTGGACATCTACAGTTATTAAAGATACTATGGTAAGCCTACAGTACTGCTAGTATTACCTAAACATTTATTATCTTGTAGCCTTAGAACTGTAACAATAGACATGATGTGCCCTTGGAAAAGCTCATGTTTGTAAGATTCTGATACCATAAAATAACTAAACCCAACAGTGGGAAGATGTAAAAAGTACAGAAACAATTCAGAGAAGAAAGTGACTTCAGCCATAACTATGAAGATATTTCACAAGTTCAACCCAAAAGCAAGGTTTTAAAGAATGGACAGTCTTCGGGCAGTGGTGGCGCACACCTTTAATCCCAGCACTTGGGAGGCATAGGCAGGCAGATTTCTGAGTTCGAGGCCAGCCTGGTCTACAGAGTGAGTTCCAGGATAGCCAGGGCTACACGAAGAAACCCTGTCTCGAAAATCCAAAAAAAAAAAAAAAAAAAAAGAATGGACAGTCTTGCATTCTGGCTACTTTTTATTTGAATGATTTATTTAGCTAAAATTTTTCTAAGTTCTCCATACTATGATCACTGGGTTTCTTTCCTTATCTCCTTTAGCTCTCAGCTCTGATCACTCCATTTCCTCTGGCCATCCTTTTGATGAGGACAGACCCCCCACACACACAGCGCCTCTTCACTTTGCCTTACCGCCTCTGCCATCTCCCTCACCTTCAAGTTTTTCCAAGGCTTAATTCTACTTTCCAAGTCTCACTGCAAGTGTCCTCTCCCAGAGGCCCTTCCCTGGCCGCCTTAAGTATGTCCTTCTCTCAATCACCCTCTTATTGTGGAGATTGGTTCTTTTATAGCATTCATCTACAATTATCATTTTAATTCTTTTGCCCCTTCATAGATATATGAGCATCAGCTCCTGGTCATTTGTTTATGGGCTTTTAAGTCTGTGCTTGGCACATAATGGATGTTTTATACATACCTGAATTTATATTATCAAAATTTGAAAACAGGATGATGAATGGGAGACTTTGAAACAGTTTGATGAAGTGAAAGGTTTTATTTTAGGTAATTGGTGTAGGAGTTACTTTGTGCACTGATTAGGCATTTAAACATATACCATCTGGTATTATTTTCTAAACAGTTCATAAAGTACGACTTCAATTCTCATTTGGGCATTTTGTCTAAAGGCACATAAATTATTTAAAGACAGAAATTGTCATTGTTCAAGCATCAGAATCAGATCTAGGTTATAAATAAAAAAATGCAAAAAAATACTAAAAGCTTTGGTAAAGTAGCATCTGGGTAGGAAGGCATACACGTGGCCCCATCTACTCAGAAGGCATTACTTAACACCAGCCTGAGCAACACATTAGGACTCAGTAAGACACAGAAAAACAAAAGCAGGGTTAGCAAGATGGCTCACCAAGTTAAGGTGCTTACCACCAAGCCTAATGACCCGAGTTTGATCCCTGGAATCCACAATGGAAGGAGATAACTAACCCTGTAACATTGTCTTCGGACCTCAATACATGTTCACGCATGAACGCACACATGCACATACATAAACAAATGATTTTTAAAAAAAATAGAACCAGAAGTAAGTAATCTTCCAAGCACATCGTGTCATAGCTTCGTGTTTAACAGGAGAAACACACTCCCACATTCCAGCCGCCCCGATGGCTGCCTGTCTCTTGCTTTTCTTTAAGGGTATGGGTAGCTACTCGGACTCCCATTCACATCTAGTGGCTAGACCTGCCAAAAGGTCATGGCTAGTGGCAAGGCAATCTTGGTTGCAGCAAATCAAGTGACAACCATACAGCACAACCTGCCACTCACTGCCTCATGTGAGGGTCTGAGGCCACACTGAAATCAGGTGACAGAGCTTAGCTCATGACAGTTTACACTCTGTTACTCTGCTCAACCATGGTGCTCAGTGCTGATTGTCCTTTGTTTTCTGCTTGTTTTCCTCCCAGTTTTGTGAAGTCATAACTTTGTCATGGCTACAGCATCTCTCTGGGAAAGTTGTTCGTGTAATGCTTGATTATGTTGATCAAGTTCAAATTTGTTCAAAATTGAAAGCTGTGCTGGAAAAACAAAAGGTCTGGCCAGAAATACATTTAATCTTGAGTGAGTATCGTTCTCATAGAAAATTCTTACCAAAACACTAAGTGTGTTATTTTATTTTTAGAACACTTCTGATTAGAAGGTTGACCTAAAAAAAGAATAGAAAAATATTATTCCTTTAAAATGGTGCTATTCATAACCACAATTAATGTGTGTTTATCATCACTTTCCAGCAAATGAAATCTAATGACTTTGTAGGTAGGTAAACAACCTAATGGCTATGGATCAATTTACACCCAGGAACTGTAAGTTATACATAGCAAGAGCAAGAAGGAATGCTACATTCTAACCTCGTAGCATATTAAAGTGACACTCTTCTATATGGATTTGTTCACTTAGATCAAATTAATAAGATTTTCTTTTAGTTCATTTCTCCTGGGGTGATCTTTGAGCTTTTAACTAATCCCAAGAGATAGGACAGAGAGCCAATATTTAGGAACTTGAAGGACTTGAGTCTCATAAGCCAGACTCACAACTGATGTAGTTCTGAAACTGTCTGCATAGAAGGCCATGAGAAGGACTGAAAAGCTGTTTCCCTATGACAGGGATGCCAAATATAAACCTTGTAAACACAGATATCAAAAACATTTGTCAACTAAGCCCTCGGCTCACCAGAAAAAAAAAGAAAAAAAAAAAAAAAAACCAAAGCAATTCTTTCTTTTTGTCTTAGCCAATCCCCGTTCTCTACAACATCTGTGCCGCCTTAAGATCCGGAAGTGTATGGGACGATTACGTTTGCGCTGCCCTGTCTTCATGTCATTTCTTCCGCTGCCCAATCTCTTAAAAGCTTACGTCCTTTACAAAGAATATGACCTTTTTGGCCAAGAAAGTTCCACAGGAACATGGTAACTGAGCTCTTCTAAAGGAAAAGGTATAATCTGCAGCATTTTTCTTAGCAATTTGCTTGTTGTAAATGATTTTTTCTTCTCTTTACTCAGTAAAATTTCAGCGTAGACTACATTGTTTAAAAGTCCATTCTGTGTGGGATACCTCCCTATGACCTGTCATTCAGAAGTTTCAGGAAACTTTCAAATAACACATTATTTGAATTATCATTGAATACAAATAATCATTGTTCTTGACTACTCACCATAACTCAGTGAGACAGTACTGAAAACATCACACACTTTGGGGGCAGGACACAGCGATATCAACAAATATCTCCCAGCTGGCTAGCTTTTCCAGTAGGGCAAGTTGTTCCGCAGATATTGGTGGGAGTGGGATGAGACTCACCACTGCCTTACCCGGCTGGAGACTCTGCATGCTACAATATCTCACTGCCAGGCAAAATGTGCTCTTGATGCAATTGTGGCCAACTACACTCTGGTTTTGAGACTCACTCTGCATGAAGGAATTCATGTCTGATACTATAACCCTGTTTGTGGGTGCGGGTGGGGAGTGTTGCTCTTGTTGCTAAAGCCCCAGGCTGTAAAGGTCATGAGCCTTAGGAGGGAGCTTACTGATATTTTGTTGCTAAATGAACATGTCAAATTGCCTTTAAAATCTGTTATATTCATAAATGAGTTCTCTCAGCCTTGGACAGAGATGTTTCTTTTTTCAGTGGTGTCAATTAAGGCAGAGACTCCTAACTGGTGAAAATGTGGGAATAAATAATTGCTGAGTGCTCAGCCGTAAGCAGAACATTCATAATCTGGCCCTCCGAGGCTAAGAGCACATGACAGAAGGAACAGAAAAACTGTTAAGAGCAAGAAGATGGGGATGGGGGCTATAAAAACTGTATATAACATGGTCATCATGATCTCATGAACTATAGACACTGTGGGTAGGACTGCACATGACTGGGCCCACCAACATCCCATCACAGTACCCAAGGGAAAGTGCTTGCCACATTAGCCTGATGACCAGGATTTGATCTCTACTAGCAAGAGAAAACCAACTCCAACAAGTGTCTTCTGATCTCCACATGCACACCATGGCTCATACACACACACACACACACACACACACACACCATTTCTCTAAATTAATAATAATAAAAAAATCCCATCAAGGATCATGGCGAGATCACGAGGCCCCACTATTCCCAGA
This sequence comes from Mastomys coucha, assembly GCF_008632895.1. NCBI lineage: Eukaryota > Metazoa > Chordata > Mammalia > Rodentia > Muridae > Mastomys > Mastomys coucha. The sequence goes on from NW_022196915.1 coordinate 13,368,404, forward strand.
AGAGGAGCTACTGGTAATTGGCAGCTGCTAAGGGAAAGGAGTCACTTTCTTCAGTGGTATAACCCTGGAAGCTGTTCATACTCCGAGAAGTTAATTACTTGTATGGGACAGTCACATCAGTGCTGCTCTGTCTGCAAAATCATGCAAGCAACCCTAGTTACCCAGTGAATTGGATGGATGGATGGATAGATAGATAGATAGATAGATAGATAGATAGATAGATAGATAGATTAGATTAGATTGGATGGATGGATGGATGGATGGACGGACAAATAGACATACAGACAGATAGGAAGGAAAGGGAACATACTGCAGGGAAGAAAGGGTTTGGCAGGAGTGTAAAAGGGATAAGAGGAGGTGATGGTAAACATAATCAAAAAATATGTATGTGAAACTATCAAAAATAAATTTTAAAAATTGTAAAGTAGCTCTGAAGGCAGGTATGATGGTATATGCCTACAATCCCAGCTCTTGGGAGACAGAGGCAGAAGAATCAAGAATTCAAGGTCACCCATGGCTACAAGGTAAATCCAAGGAAGCTTTGGCTGTATGAGACTGTCTCAAAAACAAACAAAAAAAGTAGCTTTGAACATAGCTTCTCAACATTTGCCTAAAACTGTAAGGTAATTACAATTCAAAACCAAAAGCTCATCCAAGTACAGTGGCACATGCCTAGAATCCAAACTATTCAGGTGAGGTAGGAGGACCTCAAATCAAGGACATCCTAGGCTATAGGGCAAGACCTTGAGAGCTAATACAAATTTCAAGTAACTGAGATACATGCAGTCCTAATAGTGTGCTGATCTTATAGTAAGTGCATAAATGCAATTTCTTTGTGCTTAAAACAACAATTTCTGACCACTTTTTTTTTTTCTTAACTCTGCTGGCCCGGAACTCAAAGATGGACCTGAATGCTAGAATTAAGTGTGCACAACCATCCCTGGCCATGCCTCTTGTAATCTTACAGTATGTCTTACTGATTCAAATGAATAGAATAGCAGCCCCATTACATGACCTAGAAATTAGCAGTCCATGTACCACACCCACAACCCCAGTGCCAACTTAGCTATGACACCATCTCTTCATAGCCAAGTACACAGACAAGGTAATTTAGAACTCTAGATTGACATTTCATCACTGACAGGAAAAACACTAGCCATCTTTCTGGAAATTCCTGGTTATGGTTCACCAATTACCGATTGTGATCCCTGGCAGAAGAATTTAAAGTGTTTTCAAGTCAATGAACATATGTTTTTTGCACTCAACACAGGCTGGTCCTGAACAGGGAGGGCTCACTACCACAGAAGATGCCATTTTAAGTTTTTATTTCTATACTATATTACCTGTATAGAGTATTTAAATTGTTATTCTTTTACTAGTGTGTATATAAGTAAAAGATACTTAAGTTTTTACTCAGATATACGGGCTTATATGCAAAGTTGAGGAAGAATATAGGTGTTGATTAGGCCACACTGTGTCTTGTTCAAATGGCACAGAAGAGTGGTATACCCCATCTCACGGAAGCCCAGTTAGCCATCACACTGAAGCTCTCACATCAGTCTCAGTATTTTTAGCATCAGCATAGTTAATTTTTAGTACAACTAACGGTCTTTGACTTCCAATACAGGGACCCATGGCTACACTAGGTCCTTGAGTAAACACACTTTGTTACACTTCAATTTCTGCAATGCTAGTGAACTTGAAGACTTTAAGTCATGCATGCACTTAGGTAAGTCATAAAATTCTAGTTAATTTCATCCACTCCCTTGACCTACAAGTATATACACATTTTTTAAAATCTCAAATAAATTAGCATACAAATGCTAAGTTCTTGCTTGGTTCAACTACACAGAGCACATGGAATAAATCCATTAGTATTAAAACTACAAGTCCAAGCTGCTTAAGCTAGAGCAAACAACCTGCCTTCTTAACTAGAAGAATTTCTTCAAGTAGGATAACTGCATAAAGCACGTACCATAAATAACTTACTGGAGTAATTATTAAAGTCTCTTTCCTTTGCTATAAAAAAAGTCAACAAAACTTTTCTTGAGTTTTGCCTGTTGCCTTTTGCCTGTTGTGGAATTGCTTTGGGGTGAAATGTGTTACAATAGATTAAAAGAAACTTTAATATTCGTCTTGTTATTTTTAATGATATGTATGTGTGTGTGTCTGTGTAGTGGCATGTGAGCATGTGACATGTGAGCACAATGCCCATCAATGTTAGAAGGAAGTGCTGGATCCACTCAAGCTAAAGTTGCAGGCAAGTGAGCCATCTGATGTGGGTGCTGGAAACTGAACTCAGGCCTCTGGAAGAGCTCAGCCATCTCCCTGGCCCCAGATTGAAAATATCTGAAATTATTTGGAGGAAAAAAAATTCAGAGTAACTATCAAATATTTCATACAAAAATGCTGTATAAAAATCATGGACTTTATTATACATTTTAAAAAATCCAACAACACATTTCTTGAATCCTTGTCAGCAAATACCTATTTTGACAAATGAAAAAATAAGTCCTCTGCTCCACAAGCTATACCATGATCACAAATCCAATTTTAGAGAGATGCTGAATGATTTTTAATTGTACACTGCACAATTGGTTACTATCATTGAAATAAGAATTAATCCATTTACTTACATACAAAAACCATAAAACATACAAAGCAGTCTTACACATAAATTATCATTTAGTCCCCAATATTCACATAACTGAAGTTGGTTACAAGTATAGCCAGAGACTAAATAAAAGTTCAGTATGGACAGGAGTCTGTCCTTGCTGCCTTCGACTTGGGAGGCAGAGGCAAGTGAATATCTGATCTAGCCCAACCTGGTCTGCAGGAAATGTTCCAGGGCTCCCAGGAAGGACTACACAGAAAAACCCTATCTCAGAAAGAATGAATCATCTTTCTTTCATGTCTCAGTCCTCCTTCAGGGAAGATGGTTCGCACCAGTGACACACCATCTAAGCAAGGAGTAGCATTCAATTCTGAGGCCAAACAGAGGGTTATTTGGATAGTAGAAATGCAAAAAGACCCATGGGCGCTTCAAAGATTCAAAACTACTATGAAAATTCCTCAGGGACCACAGTCTCCTGCACCTGTAATGCACTCTCCTCCTCAGAAGATGACTGTCAAGAAACAGCAGAAGTGGAAAATCCCTCCTTGTATTTCCAAGTGAAAGAACTCTAAGGGGTATGCCATTCCATTAGATAAGTGGCTAGTTGCTGATGGAAGAGGACTTCAGATGGTCCATAAAGTGAAAAATTTGCCAAACTGGCTGAAGTACTATACATTGCTGATCGGAAGGCTCAAGAAGCAGTGGAAAAGCCCAAGTAGAAAGTAAGATACCTCAAAAAGAAAAGGAGAAACATGAAGAGAAACTTAGAGCAGTGGCCCAGGAAGCCAGAGACAGGAATGCTGGGATCAAAACAAAACCCATGTGCAAAGAGAGGATAGAGAGGCCCGTGAAAGGGATGAAACCGGTCATGACAGGTGAAAAGAGAGGCAGCATGACCAGAACCTTTACAGGGTAGCTCCGGATAAGAGGTCAAAACTACAGAGAAATGAAATTAAGAAAGCAGTGAAGTCATTGCTCTTGGTGTGCCCAATCCTCGAACTTCCATTTAGTCTTAATAAGCTTATGCTATTAAGAATAATATTCCTGGAAAAGAAATACATAGGAATTAGCCTAATGAAGAATTTTTTTAAATACTTTAAAAATACTTCAAAGTATTTTGATTAACATTAGTATTTTATGCTACCCATTCCTATTAACAAATAAATTTTTAAATAATTTTTTCTTTAAAAATCCATTTCATCTTTATCATAAAAAAAGTTCAGTATGGTTCTAGTTTCCAATCTTTATGTTTTTAAAATAAAAATCTCAAAGAGAAATAAAACAAACTTGCTAAAAACAAAATTGAAAGTTTGCTTGCTACATACAATGGTATATTTAAATATTTAAAAGTATGATCTAAATGCTCAGACTCTGTTATTAAAAGCAAATTCGTTTTCCAGTTCACTCATGTCAGAAGACTTTGTAATATACTAGCTGTAAGGGTCTGCCAGCATTGTCAGTTCAAACTTTAAAGAGTGTAGTTCCTGTAGTTACTCATGTGTGTTCACTGCACGGAATCATCTTACCAACAACATTATGTACATCTTACATCCTTTTCTCAAAATAATGGCAACTTCCTTATCCCAACAATGTGGAGCTAGGAATTCTTTTAAAATTAAACATCAAGTAATCATTAAATAATGGCAAAAACAAGATCAGCTATAGGTAACAGAATGCAGAGTATAATTAGGGAAGCTAAATTTCACTTTTTTTTTAAAAGCAATTTTGTTAATTTCTAAAAAGCTGTGAGCCATGTGGCCAGCCAGTGGCCCTCACTGTTGCTCAGTGTCCATCCTATTTCTTGGTCAAACCACCTTAGTGAAAAATAGGTACCAATCCTCAGGATGAGCCAAGATTCCTCAGGGGAGAGAGCAGATGATGCCAGGGATCCAGCTGACAAGGATGGTCCAGCCCACAGTACAGAGGCTGGGCAGAGGGAATGAGGCAGCCACCCACCAGCACCCCAGCCCTCCAGGGTCATCTCAGCACCCAGGCCTCTCACCATGGCTGGAGTAGCCTGCCACCTCCCTGGGTGCGTCTGTCCTCTGAGTTCTTTCTGTGTGATCTACTTTTTAAGAAGAGTCTGTATTACTTTTTCATACTGGCTGTAGGAGCAGCTGCTAGGAGCTTAGGGGGATGGTTATGTTTTGTTATTTTGTTTTGTTTTGGGTGGGTGGGGGTGGGAGGGCCATTTCTTCACTCTGCTTCAGTTGAACATCTAAGACGCATTAAAACTGTGAAGCTTTCTCAGTGCACTTTGAACATGGTAGAGAATCTGAGCAGACCCCCGTAGGACCAAGACTGCAAAGAGGCAAGGCCTACTTGCCTCTGCCCAGTGACCATAACAGGAATAAACCCAAACTTGGAACAATAAAATCAATTTTGTGCTTCCCTGAAAAAATAAAATAAAAAGCTGGGAGAGATTTTGGAGGATAGTATAACAGCATAAGATCTATACTAACATTTAGGAAGAAGTTCACAGGAGCCTTTGTCAGGAGAGTTAAGTAAAGCTGATGAGCAGGGCTCTGCACAGTGTAATAGTGACAGGAGTTAAATCATCTGAAATGGTCTGATCCACTCAGGATGTGTCCTGGGCACTGGATCACAGTTTGGTCTGACCGGTGGACATGAACGCAACCGGGGGAATTCCTATGAAATATGACTTAAGAAGAATTAGAAAATTCTTGCCTTCAGCCTAAATTTTTATCCAAATATCAGTATTTTGCTACCATACAAAGCACCAACCAAATATAAGTGCCTCCTGATGATGACTACTCTCATTATAAAACAACACATTTCATCTGAAGTAAGCATGACATCTTCTATCAAGAAAAGACTTCATGAAATGGAAAACCTGGGGTGGGGGTAGGGCTCTGTGATAGTTTAGTAAGACTCTGGGTTTGATCCCTATCACTGCCAAAATCAAACAAACAACAAAAACAAAACCAATAGCAACAACGACAAAGCCCAGAAACCTTACCAATCTCAAAATAAAACCTCTTAAAAGCAAGACTTGCCACCACTAATCACAGTCTAACCACAGCAGTTTACAGTTTAACACAGAGAAAACACTACTATGAAGGCATTCCCTTTAGTAAGCCCCAAACAGACTTTTAGCCAGATGCACGCCATAAATTGATAATTATCAATTTATTATCAATTAATTAATAATTATCAATTAATTATTAATTATCACATTTTGGTAACATAAGACTTTAAGGAATATTAAATAACCATTAGTTCCATTTGGCACATGGATAAAAAGGATATCATGATCCTATATATATATCATTATCTTGTTCCTACATAAAACTGTACTTACAGAGTGTGAAACTGAGCAATATGCTGAAAACTAAGACAGAAACAACTTCTAATTCAGAACAAAGAGAAAGCTACTTGTGAAATTAGTGGTTTACCTCTTGAAAATCTATAAACATAGGATTATGTAAAATACTAATCAATATATTTAACCTGTATACATATGTATATACACCTTTTCATGTATATCACATGAAAATAAGGTCTATAAACACAGTTTAAAATCCAAGTAAAGAAAGTTTTGAGAGAAGACAGACTAGAGGGACATGTAATCCTTGGTAGTAAGCTAACTCCATCCTTGGTCCTATAATATATGAGGTGTTCAATTCCTTTTCAGTCTTTCATGGAATTGGATCTTTTACTCACTTGAAAAGTAAAAGTATTTACAATAATTAGTGCAAATTATTTTACACTCATAAATTAGTTATTTGCCTTTGTTGATAAAAAGTGGCAATTCAATACATTATCAAAATGTGGGATTATGAAAATACTGGGATTATCAGTCTGAAATTCAAAAGACTGTTTTCTAAACTAAACTGCACATTTTTATTTAAGCAGTAAACATAATTGTTATAGAACATCTTCTGAAATGTCACTCATTGTCATTAAAAATTATTTCACAATACAGAAAATACAATGTATCAGTCTACAACACTCCCTTTACATGTCAATTCTAATATAAAATGTTTAAACAACAACAACAATCTCAATAAATTCTGAAGTCTTACTCTCTAACCCTTCCTGTTCTGCAGCAATAAGTAAAGTCTCAACCTGAGAACTGAGAAGATGGTAACAAAATACCAAGGGCCACACCAAACACCAGACATGTGTCTGGTGTCTCTCCCACTGCCATGATCTAGTACATCAGAGAAATGGAGCAAGCCACAAACCATCCTGAAGTCAACAGCATCACCTGCCCCGTCCTAGTGATTTTGTACAAATTCTATTGCACTCAATATTGTTAGAACATTTGCAAACTTGTAGAATTCTCCACATAAAGGATTTTAAGCTCATTCAGTTGAACACTCCCTCACTACCAGTAAAACATTCCTAATGAAAGGGAGAGAGTACACACATGAATGTCAGAATCCGAAGAATAAATGATTTCTTATGGAGACAGCCAATTACAATGCAAGATAAAATGTTCACAATTTAAAGGAAAAATATCTTGAGCAAGTGTAATTCCTCAGCAATCTACTACAGAAAAGTAAGCAGGTCTTGTTTAGGAAAGCAGAGTTAGATGATAATGCATAGTATTTTATTTTTAAGGGGAAATGTTCGATATAACCTGTTATTAGTTCAGTCTTTTTAAATGAAGCTGAAGCAGGCAAATATAAAGCTTAATCTCTTCCTTGATCTTTAGCATGGATACGTTTTGCCACATTCCAGGGAAAGGGGGAAATCAAAAAGCAACAAGTTTATGCTTCCGACTCTCTTTTTTTTCCTTCTTCTCCCAAATCACTTTCCTCTGATTGGCTACTGCTAAGAACAAGTTGGCCCTCACTACCAGCCTGGTTTGGTCTACTGGAGGCAGCTATCAACCGACTCTGTTCTTCCAAGTCCTGGTGGAAAGACAAAAAAAAAAAGAAACTAAATGTAACTGTCAGCAGTCAACTATATACCTAAAACTATGGAGCTTTACTGTAATTAAGAGTTATTACAATCCTGTCACGTGCATTAATTCTGATAACCTAATGAAAAGAGAGGCTATAGTCAACAAATAAAAACAACAGCATGAATTTTGACACCATTTGAATAATCCCAAAAAGCAAACATAAAAAAAAGGCTTTTTTTTTACACACACACACCCTTCTTTTTTGTGGCTAATAACCGAGTTCTGACTGTCTTCTCTAACACACCACTCTGCACCCCACTATATACTCCTCTCCACATCTCTGCTACTCCTGCCCTGTTTATCTTGCTAAATCAAGTGTCACTTCCCCTCACCTAAGTTGCACTTCTGTGCTGTCTTTGCCATTTTCTCCTCTCAGCCCTAAACCCAGCTGAGCTCCAGTTCCTGTGTTCTCTACACACACATATTCCCCAGTTACCTTCTCTCTTCTTTCCTACCATCGATGCCACACCCTTGATAGGCAGGCTCCTATAATCTCACAGTTCACCTCATCAAGAACAAAGAGAAAACTACTTGTGAAATTAGTAGTTTGCCTCTGAAAACTGTATACTTTGAATTACTCTTTTGTAGGTTTGATCCTTAGTACCAAAACCTCCTTTAAAAGTGTGTTGTAGCCAGGCAGTGGTGGCTCACGCCTTTAATCCTAGCACTTGGGAGGCAGAGGCAGGTGGATTTCTGAGTTTGAGGCCATCCTGGTCTACAGAGCGAGGTCCAGGACAGCCAGGGATACACAGAGAAACCCTGTCTCGAAAAACAAAACAAACAAAAAAAAAAGAGTGTTGTAGAAGAATGGAGTAGGCCTGAATGACTGCACTGTTGACATAAGCATGGCCTCCTTAAGGACTACAGTGTCTCCACCCCATGGGAAGTGACAAAGCCTTCCTCTGGTCTGTGTGCAGATGTTCAGAGTGTATGCAAAAACTAGCAACCACAACTTCCTCTTCCCTCCTCCTACCACAGGAATGACTCTAACCTGAAACTGCTCCCTACAGACACCTACTGAGACTGCCTATCCCACCTCCAGAGCTGACATAAGAAAATCTGAGTTTGGAGGTTGTTGTGTAGTAGTAGCTGGTGCTACTCCATCAGAAAGAGAGCCCATCCCAGGTTTTCTGTGAATGTGTCTGTCTTTTCTTCAGTATCCATCCTTTCTTCATTTCCTGTCACACCAGTCAGGTTTCCAGAACCAACCTGGGCTGAACACTGTGTGCATATACATGTTTATAGGTATGTCTGTGTGCATGTGCATGTGTGTACATATATGAATATCACACTCTAAAATAACTGTTTCTCGTTCCCACAGTCAGTGTGGCTTTCAAGAAGACAATTACATCTAATTAAGTCTCTCAAAAGAATGTCTTTTGCAGAGAGACTCCTACTTGGTATATGAAAATTCTGGTTTGTTGCTTTAAGAGCAAATTATGTTCTATGTCACAGTGGCTTCCACACAATTTGGATGTCAATTCTTTCCTGCTATGCAATAAATCAACAAGCAGAAATGGACTTCCATTTGTAAATTAAAATCTCAGAGTCACAGTGCGCAATTGGTCATCATCAATCTCACAAAAAAGACTACATACCTTCTCAATCTGCTTCTGTTTGCTGAGCTCTTTCTGTTGTTTCTCTTTTACTCTCTCTATTTCTTTTTGTTTTTCTGATGCCCTACGGTCCTAAAAAGGGGAGGGGAGAATAAAACAAATGTTAAGTAGGAAGTAACTTTAAATTTTACACATTTCAATTAATATGAGCTTTGTAACTTTTCAGTACTTTTATATTAGGCATACAAATAAGTTTTCATTCTACAACACACATTAGTCCAGATTTTTTTTTGTTGGGTTGGGGCTTTTTTTGTTTCCTTTGAGACAGGGTTTCTCTGTGTCTCCTTGACTGTCCTGGAACTCACTGATCTTGAACTCAGAGATCCACCTGCCTCTGCCTCCCAAGTGCTAGGATTAAATGTGTATACGACTGCGTGGCTCCAAATTCTCAATGCCGTATATAAGCAATAGCACCTACTGTTAATCTTGTTTAGCAAAACAATTTTATTTACTGCTATTACAAAAGAGCTTTTATTATACTCCTTTAGCTTAGACATTCTTGGAAATTAAGTGGCTCTGATTCTTACCAGTTCAGCATGCAAAGCTATCTGTTTTGCCAATCCAACAGAATCACAAATCTAAAAGGAGGAAAACAGTAAAACCATCATATTAAACTAGATAGTTTTATATTACACTAAAAATTTCAAATACCCAAATGGATGACATAAATAGTTTCATAATAAAATAAGATAACATACTGCTTCAAATAAGAATTAATTTACTATTTCAACCCCAAAGGATCTCAGCATGTTTCCTTCAGAATTGATGACCTTATACAGCTGGCTTTTCTCTCCACCATGTGTCCATGCTACTTCTCATTATATCAGACTCTCTACTGATAAGAGATCCCAAGAGATCTACTGGTCAAAATACAGACAAAGTAACTGTAGCATGCCCAGGCCCAAATGATACAACTGATATATCTACAGCGCAATCCCTACACACTTAAGGCTGAGGGAAAATCATATAAAAGAGAGTTGACCCAGTTTCTGCAGGACGCCAAACCACAGGCCACTACTTGGGTGATTTGGGCCAGGACCCCAGGGAACTCTTACACTAGCAGTGTCTGAGGGCACTTAACATAGCCACCCACTTCTCCTGAATCAGCCTACACAATGACCACCCCTCCTAGTACAACTTCCCCCAAGCCCTACCACCACTCAGGAGCCCTTTCCCAGAGTTGCTTCTCTGGTGCTCTCCTGGAAGCCTGATGCCTGAGGTCCTACTACTACCAGTCCCTACTACCCTACATCTCCAACAGGGGACAACACGGAGGTCTGAGTGCTGATGGCCAGTGTCCCTCCCCACCTTGTTCCCTACAACAAAGACCAGCAACCCCCAGAAGGATGAAGTCGTCCTCCAAACCAAGTACCTCCACACCAGGACCTTCCTCTGACAGATGGTACTAAGCTTAGCAGAACTCTCTCACTGAAAGGAACAGTTGGGAGAAGGGGAAGTATCACCCCATTCGTGAATAAACATTTGTGAGTGGTTTTAAAAAAGAGAAAGACTTGAAAAGATTGTAAGAGCCAGAAAACCAGAACATCTGCTGTACTGGCTGGTTTTGTGTGTCAACTTGACACAGGCTGGAGTTATCACAGAGAAGGGAGCTTCAGTTGGGGAAGTGCCTCCATGAGATCCAGTTGTGGGGCATTTTCTCAGTTAGTGATCAAGGGGGTAGGGCCCCTTGTGGGTGGTGCCATCCCTGGGCTGGAAGTCTTGGGTTCTATAAGAGAGCAGGCTGAGCAAGCCAGGGGATGCAAGCCAGTAAGAAACATCTCTCCATGGCCTCTGCGTCAGCTCCTGCTTCCTGACCTGCTTGAGTTCCAGTCCTGACTTCCTCTGGTGATCAACAGCAAGATGGAAGTAAGCTGAATAAACCCTTTCCTCCCCAACATGCTTCTTGGTCATGATGTTTGTGCAGGAATAGAAACCATGACTAATACAAAATTGGTAACAGGAGTGGGGTATTCCTGTGACAACCTGACCATGTTTTGGGGAGGATTGTGGAAGGACTTTGGAAGTTTGAGCTAGAAGAGCCATTGGTTGTTAAGAGCTCTATGGGATGTTCTGTAGGAGCTTGGAAGATCATATTGAGAACAGTGCAGAAGATGGAGGCCTGGCTTGTGAAATTTCAGAGGGAAGATTAAAGACTCTTATCAGGGCCATGTTGTTTTGATTGTGAAGATTCTGTGGTTCTGGTTAGCTGGGACTGAAGAATGAGCTGTGATTAACAAGATACCAGAACTACTAAAGTGAAACCTTTGCATTACTGGGACTATTGATGCTGGTCAGCTGAAACTAAGAAATTAGCAGTGATTAAGAAGAGACCAGCATCACTGAGGTGACATCTTCTGGGAAGAGTTTTCTGAGAGCACAAAGA
>NW_022196915.1:13380294-13380446 GCF_008632895.1 Mastomys coucha
GGCCATGGAAGGCCATAAGTGAAGGTGCAGCCTCAGTTTGCAATTGATGGCCCAGGACTGAAGGTGTCGTGCAAAGGAGTTGAAGCTTGGCACAGTGAAGACAGTCTATGAGAGGCTATTGGTAAAGCCTAGTTACAGCAGTGTTTTGGGAA
>NW_022196915.1:13381020-13412534 GCF_008632895.1 Mastomys coucha
CCTTTCCTCCCCAACATGCTTCTTGGTCATGATGTTTGTGCAGGAATAGAAACCCTGACTAATACACCTGCTGTACATAGTGTCTTCTAGACATAAGAAAGCTGTAGCTATGAAATTTCAAAAATATGATTGCCTAAACAAGACCTAAAAATTGGTAGCTGACATGCCAATGGAAATCTCACAAGGCCCTACCCATAGATGAAGAGCTACAGGAAAAAGACTGTTTTGTCCAGAGATGAGCCCCAATAGGTTATCCAATGCTAATGGTCAGACCTAAACATATGAACGTAAGAGCAATACTAAATGGACCAGTTAAGTTTTATACACACACACACACACACACACACACACACATCCATACACTAATAATAATAATTAAGTTATGAATTTTTGAGGAAGGACAGACACAGGAGGAGTTGGAAAGGGGAAAGAGAGGATAGGATATGATGCTAATACAGTATTCATTTATGAAGTCAGCAAAAACACAAAAGCTTAAAAAAGATCATTACTGAAATAGTAAGTCATGCAGAGGATGAAGGATTTAAGTAATGATACTGGTATGAATTACTGACACCTAAAAATGGCTATAGGAATATATTCTATTCCCAAGGAACCAGCTATCCTCAAAGAAGCATGCTCTCATCAAGCAGATCAGCTGGACTAGGCATAACCTGAGAGCTTTTCCCAGAAATTTAAGGTTAAAACTGTGACTCTGGCAAGTATTTTATAAAATGAGCATTTTCAAAGCCAGGTACCTTTTCCCCTTCATTGTTTGATTCAAATATATAGCAGACTGATGACAAATTACTCTCACTTCTTCCGCCTGATGTCCGGAGAACAAATCCAAAAAGTCGTTTATTTTCCTGGTGTGTAGCATACAGAACTACACATGGTAAGGGAAACTGCCACAGAAATACCATAAATAAATATGAGATCTTCCAAACCATTACAGCAACATTCAGATGATAAACTCTCATGATAAATTCTAAAAATATCACACATAAGAATTTGAAAGACAAATTTTCAATAGAATATTAATCTAGGAACAAATAATGCCACATTTGGAATTTACCAAAAAGAGGTTATTAAATACTGAGGTTTTTTTTAATTTATTAATTTATTTTATTTATATGAGTACACTGTACACACCAGAAAAGGGCATCAGATTCCATTACAGATGGTTGTGAGCCACCATGTGGTTGCTAGGAATTGAACTCAGGACCTCTGGATGAGCAGTCAGTGCTGTTAACCGCTGAGTCATCTCTCTAGCCAGAGTTTTATTTTTCAATAACATATTTATCAATATAAATTTAACTACAAAAAATGAGCTACTCAATAAATGATTAAATGCATACAATTTACCTACAAAGAAATATTGAATTCTAAAATAAACACAATTATGTTCATGTTTTGATTACTTTTGCTAATTTCTTTGGTGTGTAAACTCTCTAGAGGTAACACACCAAAGCATGCTGACTATTTATGAGTGCTCAGTAACTCTCCAGAGCTGGCTGCACAGGTAACTACAGCCTAAGTAACAATCTTTCTTTCTTTCTTTCTTTTTTTTTTTTTTTTTTTTTTTTTTTTTTTTTTTTTTTTTTTTTTGGTTTTTCAAGACAGGGTTTCTCTGTATAGCTCTGGCTGTCCTGGAATTCACTCTATAGACCAGGCTGGCCTCGAACTCAGAAATCCATCTGCCTCTGCCTCCCAAGTGCTGGGTTTAAAGGCGTACGCCACCACTGCCGAGCTCTAAGTACCAATCTTATTGATACTATCATACCAGGATACATAAGACCAAGTTATTATCAAACTACAAAATGTATATATGAACAAATGATACTTAAAGTTTTAATCACATAGAACTCACTGTGAGCCTTGTAACTTGGGTCTGCGGATCAATTAATCTATAATTAAAAATTTGAAAAACAACTTTTTAATTAGGTGAAACTAAAAAAAAAATTATTTAAGTTTGTTTGGAGAGGGTTACTACTTACTTCAAGCAGTCACAAGTGACTAATAAATGTGACTCTGTCATACGGAAGATGTTATGGATGGCCCGAGCAGCTAAGATCTGACGCATTGTTTCATAGACAACATCTGGATGGTCATCTGACTTTACCTCCATAGAACCAAGGAATCGGACAATAAATAACTGATGAAGAATAGAGTCTGTAACAGAACATGGTACATTATGAGAGATGCTCTTTGTTTTTGATTTTTGTGCACAAGTTGGCCTTAACTCAAAGTTCTCCTGCTTTAGCATCCCAGATATTCATACTACAAGCATGTCTATATAAAATATATATAAATACTGCTTCAGTATTTATGTTATTTTTCAACCCCACAGTTGTTTCCCAAAAGAATATACTGCATGATTCTGGATTTTCCTATGAAAATTAAACCTAAAAAAAGGAATTTAGGAACAACCCTTAACACTTCGGTGTTCAAGTTATAAGAAAATTAAGGTCTTAGTTTCAAGAAGAAAAATGTTATGTTACAGTGATATGGGTTGTGGTGGTTTGAATGAATATGGCCCCTATAGGCTCAGAAAATGGCATTGTTGGAGGAAGTAGAGGGGTAGAAGTGTCAGAAGCTCAAGCCAGGTCCAGTGGCTCATTCTCTCTTTCTGCTGCTTGACAATCCAGATATAGAACTCTGAGCTCTTTCTCCAGCACTCTGTCTGCCTGCATGTCACCATGCCTCTCACCAAGATAATGGACTAGCCTCTAAACTTTAAGCTAGTCCCAATTAAATGTTTTCCTTTATAAGAGTTGCCATGGTCACTACGTCTCTTCACAACAATAAAACCCTAACTAAAACATGGTTCTAGATCTAAACTTAAAAAATTAATTTTTTTGTATTATTTTAACTTTTCTGTAAATTTAAAATCACATTAAAAATAGCTGTGCTGATGGGTGGCAATGCACACACCTTTAACCCCAGCACTCAAGAGGCAGAAGCAAGTGTATCTCTTGAGTTTAAGGCCAGCCTTTGACAGACAGAGTTCTAGGACAGACAGGGCTACACAGAGAAGCCCTGTCTCCAGAAACAGAAATGAGAGGAGAAGGGGGAGGAAGGAGAAGAGGGAGGAAGGGGGAGGAGAGGAAGAAGAGGAAGGAGAGGAGAAGGTGGGAGAGGATGTAGGAGAGGAAAAGGAGAGGAGGAGAAATGAGGAAGGAAGGAGGAAGGAGGAAGAAAGAAGGAGCGGGGAGGAAGAAGAGGTGGGAGGGAGAGAAGGAAGAAGGGGAGGGAAAGAGGGAGGGAGGGAAGAAGGAAAGGGTGAAAGAAAGGAAGAAAGGGAGGAAGGAAAGAGGGGAGGAGAAGGGAAGGGAAAGGAAAAGAAAGGAAAAAAGAAAAGAAAACTAGCTGCTGGACAATGGCTCAGTGTGTTGTGTGTTAAGTACTTTCAGCATAAGCACATGGGCCTGAGTTGAGATCCCAGCACCTACAGAAAAGCTGGCTGGAAGAGCAGGTGAGATAGTGGGTGTCTGTAACCTGGGGTTTAGGGGCATAAGGGAGGCACACAGAGAGGGAACTGCTGGCCAGCAAACTCCAGATTCAAGAGGGGGCTATGTCTTAAAAAACAGGTGAGGGATAGAGGAATAGACCCAATGTGTGTATACACACACACATATATACACACGAGTATATGTACACCTCACATACATGCACACACACACAATACACACAAAAGCAACAAGAAAAACAGCTACTGGCTGGGTATAGTGGCACATGCCCATAATCCTAGGACTTGGGAAGGAGCAAAAGAATTCGAATTCAAGGTCATCCTTGGTTACACAGTAAATCTGAAGGCAACCTAGCTATTTGAGAACAGAAAACTGTACATACCTTTCCACATACCCTCTTCACACCCAACCCACCTAGGTCCCCATGTCAAGTGCCTTGGCCTTAATTTAGGCACCCCTGTGAGCAACTCCAACAACCTCTAGGATTCTGCCAGGATTTGCCCTGTTTATTCCCAACCTATAAGCCCCTCCTCCCACACAATATCTAACCCCTCCACCTAGCCATAGCCACCTCATACTTCAGGCTTGGACCACAACACATTATCTGTGCACCAGCCCAGTCCACTGTAACTACCTCACTTCCTTCTACCTAAGCCATTTCTTACCTCTAAGGCTAGCCCACCTGTACATCCTTTCTTGTGTCCCAACATGCTCTGTGCACATTAGACATAAAACTAAAATAAGAAATCCATATGCCCTGATCTTATTGCAAAAAAAAAAAAAAAAAAAAAAAAAAAAAAAAAAAAAAAAAAAAAAAAAATCAAACAATATGAAAAAAACTCAAGCCAGTATTTCCTTTCCAAAACCTATCAGAGCTGTAGAAATGTCTGCCAAGGTGATCCCCAAGACAGAATTTAAAAGAACAATCATAAACTCCAAATAATTTAAACACTTTAAAACAGGAAGAAACAGCTCAATGAAATTAAGGAGATATAACTTGAGAAGAATAAACACTTGAGTGACACCTAAGAGAACATAAACATAAAGCTGGTGGAAATTATGAAGAAAATCCAAGACTTGGAAACAGAATTCAATAAAGAGATAGAATCACTGAAGAGGGCTCCGACGAAATGAAGCTGAATCTGAAAAGCCCAGTAAACCAAATAGAAGACTCCAGAGAAAGCCTTACAAGTAAAATGCAAAAAACAGAATATTAGGTTTTAAAGATAAAGTAGAGAATTTAGACCAAATAATCAAAAAATATGAAAAAAATCATAAAAACACAATAAAGGAACTTAGGAAAATGTGGGCACACAGAATACCAACCAGACAAGACCAGAAAAGAAAATCCCAATAGTATATTGTCTTGGTGTTTCTACTGCTGCAACAAACACCATAACCAAAAAGTTTCTCCCTACCCCTTTGGGGAGGAAAGGGTTTACTCAGCTTACACTTCCAAATTGCTGCTCATCACCAAAAGAAGTCAGGACAGAAACTCCAAAGGTAGGATCCTGGATACAGGAGCTGATGCAGAGGTCATGGGGATGTTGCTTACTGACTTGCTTTACATGGCTTGCTCAGCATGCTTTCTTTATAGAACCCAGGACCACCAGCCCAGGTAAAGAACCATCCACAATGGGCTGGACCCACAACTATCAATAACTAATTAAGAAAATGCCTTACAGCTGAATCTTAGGGAGACATTTTCTCAAATAAGGTTCCCTTCTTTCAGACACCTCAACATAACATAGTCAACATAAGACTAGCCAACCTATGTATCATAGTAAGTATGTATACTAAGTATACATAAGTGTCAACTGCAACTGAGGCTGCCCCTTCATCTTCACCTATGGCCTCGAACAGTGCCAAGCTTCAGCTATTCTTCATGACCCCTTCATGCCTTCAAAACCAAATCCACCTGGGTGACTGTTACTCATTACCAAGTCCAGCCGCAGCATGAGGTAGAACCTTGGCTATCTCTGGAACACAGCCTCTTTGTACTCTCAGAAAACACTTCCCAGAAGATGTTACCTCAGTGATGCTGGTCACTTCTTAATCACTGCTAATTTCTTAGTTCCAGCTAACCAGCATCAATAGTCCCAGTAATGCAAAGGTTTCACTTTAGTAGTTCTGGTATCTTGTTAATCACAGCTCATTCTTCAGTCCCAGCTAACCAGAACCACAGAATCTTCACAATCAAAACAACATGGCCCTGATAAGAGTCTTTAATCTTCCCTCTGAAATTTCACAAGCCAGGCCTCCATCTTCTGCACTGTTCTCAACATTTATTTTCCAAGCTCCTACAGTACATCCCACAGAGTTCTTAACATCCCAATGGCTCTTCTAGCTCAAAGTTCCAAAGACCTTCCACGGTCCTCCCCAAAATATAGCCAGATTGTCACAGGAATACCCCACTATGCTGGTACCAATTTGTCTTAGTCAGGGTTTCTATTCCTGCACAAACATCATGACCAAGAAGCAACAGTGTCAACCAACCAGAACCCCCCAGAGCTCCTGGGGACTGGACCAAAACCAAAGAATACACAATGGAGGAACCCAGAGTTCTGGCTGCATATGAGGCAGAGGATAGCCTTATTGGACATCAGTGGGAGAAGCAGCCCTTGGGACTGAGGGAGTTCGATGCACTAGTGTAGGGAATGCCAGGGCGGGAAGCCAGGAGTGGGTGGGTGGGTGGGTAGGGGAGCACCCTTATAGAGGGAAGTGGGGGGGGGGAGGGATAGGGGGTTTCCAGAGGGGAGACCTGGAAAGGGGATAACATTTGAAATGTAAACAAAGAAAATATCTAATAAAAGAAAAAAAAAGCAAGTTGGGGCAGAAAGGGTTTATTCAGCTTACACATTCACTCTGCTGTTTAGGCAGGTCTGGACTCACATAGGATAGGAAGCAGGAGCAGATGCAGAGGCCATAAAGAGATGTTACTTACTGGCTTGCTTCCCCTGGCTTGCTCAGCTTGCTCTCTTATATAACCCAAGACTACCAGCCCAGGGATGGCACCACCCACAATGGGCTGGGTCCTCCCACCTTGATCACTAGTTGAGAAAATGCCTTACAGCTGGGTCTCATGGAGGCATTTCATCAACTGAGGCTCCTTTCTATGTGATAACTCCAGCTTGTGTCAAGTTGACACAAAAACCCTGCCAGTACAATTAAGTGTATCAAAAGTTACAAGAGAACATGAACACATACACACACACACACACACACACACACACACACACACACACACAAGACATATATGAAGGAAAGCCCATCAGAATAATAGTTGATTTCCTAATAGAACTTTCAAAAGCCAGTAGACTTGTGGAGTAATGCATTCAAGTCCTAAAAGACTAAAAAACCAAGAGGAATCAGCACAACCAAGAGTCTTTGGAAAGAAATACAAAGCCATAATTAATAAATCACAAGATACCACTGAAAACACACCACCAAGAACCAACAACACAATGACTAAAATTAATACACACACCGGACAGTGGTGGCACACACCTTTAATCCCAGCACTTTGAAGGCAGAGGCAGGCGGATTTCTGAGATCGAGGCCAGACTGGTTTACAGAGTGAGTACCTGGACAGCCAGGGCTACACAGAGAAATCCTGTCTAAATAAATAAATAAACAAACAAATAAATAAATAAATAACATAAAATAAAATAAAATTAATACACACATTTCAATAATAACCATAAATATAACTGGCCTCAATTCTCAAAACAAAAACCACAGACTGAATGGATCAAGAAACAAAATCCATCTATCTGTTGTTTACAAGAAATACAACTTTAGAGACGGGCATCATCATAGAGTAAAAGAATGAACTACAAGTACTCCAATCAAATGTGACCAGGAAGCAGGCAGGTTTCCCTATCCTTGTATCTGACAAAATACATTTCAAACCAAAACTACTCATAAAAGGTAAAGAAGGACACTTTGTTCTAGCCAAAGGAACTCTTAACCAAGAAGACAATACAATCCTAAATATACATTCACCAAACACTGGTGAAACTCATGCCATAAAAACAAACAAACAAAAAACAACAACAACAAAAAATGTACTAATAGATTTAAATATACAGATTAAAATCAACCCATAAATAGTAAATGATTCCAATACCTGACTTTCTCCAATAGACAGGTCATCTAAACAGAAAAACATCAGAATCAATTGATACATCAGAATATTTCACCCAAACACTGAAGAATACACATTCTGTTGAGCAGCACATAGAAGTTTCTCCAAAATGAATGACATCCTGGGACACAAAGCAAATCCTTACATATTCAGAAAAGACTGAAGTAACTCTGTGTGTCCTAACTGACCACAGATGAGTAAAATTTACAATTGACAACAAACTAACCTCTAGTAAGTACATTCATTAGGGGATGATGCTTGGTCAAAGAAGGAAACAGGAAAGAAAATATTTCCTGGAACTAAATGAAAATTGAAAAAGCATCAAAACAAAACTTCTGACCGTACTAAAAGTAGTCCTTTGAAGGAAATTTAGAGCTCCAAGTACTACATTAAAATCAAAAAAGCACAAATAAATAACAATCATACAAGTCAAAAATTTGCAAAAAGTGCCAGGCAATGGTGACACATACTTCTAATCCCAGCACTAAGGTGGATCTGAGTGTGAGACCAGAAGAGTCTACAGAGTGAGTTCCAAGATAGCCAGGGCTACACAGAGAAACCCTGTCTCAGGAAAGAAAAAAAAAAAGGGAAAAACAAGAACAAACCATACCCAAACTCAGTTGGCAGCAAGAAATAATAAGAAATAATGTAAGTCAAAGTGTAACCAATGAAATAGAAAAAAAAATACAAAGAAAAGAATCAATGAATCTAAGAACTAGTTCTTAGATTGTAAGGAAATATTCTAAAAACCTGTTCTCTATTAAGCTGGAAAACCTACAGAAAAATATTTCTAGACTCAGCCAAACCATCTAAATTGTACATAACAGATGTAAGAAAGAACTTTCTGAACAGACACTATTTGACCAAGAATTAAGGTAACTATTGAAAAATGGGACTTCATTAAACTAGGAAGTTTCTGCACAAGTAAAGAAATAAATTATTAAAGAGCAAACACACAGATTGGGAAAGAATCACTGACAACTATGCATCTACAGAGAATTAATATTCAAAATATATAAAGAACTCCAACAAAACCAAAGGTTTAAAAAAAAAAAAACAACAAACGACCCATTCAAAAACTGGCATGGGATCTGAACAAAAAGTTCTCAAAAGAAGAAAAAAATGACTAAGAAACATCTCAAAACATATCACTTGCATTAGGGAAATGCACAACTCTAAGGTTTCACTTTACCCCAGTCAGAATGGCAAAGATCGACAATCAGCGAACAAATGCTGGACAACAAATGCTGGAGGATGTGTATGGGAAAAAAATATATCACTCATTTACTGTTGGTGGGACTGCAAACTGGTCCAGGCACTCTGGAAATCAGTGTGGAGAATTCCCAAAAAGCTAATAACAAACCTGCCAAATGGCCCAGTTAGACATATGCCCAAAATACTCCTACTCCACAGATACCGCTTCAGCCATGTTCACTGATCCCCTGTTCACAATAAGCTTAATGTCCTTAAATTGATGAGTGCAAAATGAAAACACGCACACATATACTATAGAAGACTATTCAATAATAAAAAGGAAATCATGAGATTTGCAGGCAAATGGACAGAATTAGAATATATCATATTGAGTTGTGGGGAACTTTTGGGGGTGGCAGTTTCTAGACACTTGACTGGAATATGACATCGGGCCAGGACAAAAGATTTAAACTCAAGGAGGAAATCTGACTTTGGGCCAGGACTCAGGAAATGGGCCCAGATTAAGAACATTTACATTTGAGTTAATGCAGAGCTCAGAGCAGGCTCAGTTGAGGCATGGGTGGCATTCCTTTTCCTTTGGTCATCCATTTTGTTTGATCATAGCCCCTAGAAAGGTGGGCTTTATGGGATGATATTTTAAACAGTTTGACAGGGATGGATTTAAAGGAAATAAACACCTTATCATTTACCAGTATTGCAATATTTATTCTCTTGATTTACTATGTCTTCTCAAAAGACAGAGCCCTAGATAAAAAAATTCTTTGCCTTAGAAAGAAATTACAAATAACACTAGAACTAAAGGATCAGGATTTCATAGGTCAAAATAATCAACAGGAAGAGGAGAATAAGGAAGGGTTGGAGACAGGAAGTAGAAGAGATGCTAGAACAGAAACTACAGAAGTTCATAGATGAGACTGAACAACAGAGAGATAAGCCTAAGACTTGGCAACATGGCCTAGAGGAAACACTGGAACTATAGATTCAGGATTTTATTGGTCAAAATAAGCAACAGAAAGAAGAGAATGAAGGAGTGGTTGACACTGGAGCAGATGTCACCATTATCTCTCCAAAATCTTGGCCTGAAAGTTGGCCACTTCAAGAAGCATACATCCAATTTCAAGGAGTTGGGACTTTATCTCAAACAAAGGAAAGCATCAGATGGCTTAAATGTATAGGACCATAAGGTCAGGTAGAAAAATTGAGACTATATGTGGCTGATATAGCCATTAACTTATGGGGAAAGAGATCTATGACAGCAGTGGAAAACCCAAATTAATAACCCCTCAGTTCAGTGTCTAGCCATGAAACCCATCAGGCTCCTATTAAAAATTTTAAATTAGTTAGGAACCGTTATCAAAGGCAGTTACAGACTATCCAAGCTGTCTATAAACAAGATACAGCAAAAGCTAACAATTTAGTTCTACCCCAAGGAGCTACTGCTGGCAAGACACCAACAGCCTTAGCACTACGGTGGTTGACTAACCCATTTGGATTGAACAATGGCTAGAACAGCTAGTTTTTAGAACAGCTAGTCCAGGAGCAGCCAGAGGCTCAGCATACAGAGGAGTCTACCAGGCCTTCTCCAGTATTTGTCATTACAAAAAAAAAAAAAAAAAAATCTGGCAAATGAAGGATGTTAACAGATCTCAGAGTGATTAATAAGATTATTCAGCCAATGGGTTCCCAGCAGTCTGGGATCCCATTACCTTCCTTGTTGTCTAAGGAATAGCCTATCATAGTTATTGATCTGAAAGAGTTTTTTCACAATTCCTTTACATGAATGTGATAAGGAAAGGTTTGCTTTCTCAGTACCAACCTTCAATAGAGGTCACCCAATAAAAAGATATCATTGCCAGGAAGTGGTGATGCATGCCTTTAATCCCAGCAGTTGAGGCAGAGGCAGGCAGACTTCTGAGTTCTCGGCCAACCTGGTCTACAGAGTGAGTTCCAGGACAGCCAGGGCTACACAGAGAAACCCTGTCAAAAAAAAAAAGATATCATTGGAAAGTCCGGCCACAAGGAATGTTAAATAGCCCTACCCTGTGTCAATATTTTGTACAATAGCCATTGGAGATGACTGGTAAACAATGTCCCTAATCCATTATTTATCATTATATGGATGACATCCTATTGTCTGATTCAGAAATAAATATCTTGGAAAGAATGTCTGAAGAAGTAGAAAAAAACCTTGCCTTCCTGGGATTGCAAATTGCCCCTGAGAAAATACAAAGAGAGGATTCTATTAATTATCTAGGGTATAAAATAAGTCTGCAAAGGATTAGGCCACAAAAGATACAAATCAGAAGAAACCAATAAAGGATCCTTAATGATTTTCAAAAGCTTCTGGGAGATATTACCTGGCTGCGGCCTGCAATTGACTGGGCCACTCAAGAGCTAAGCAATTTATTTCAAACCTTACAAGGTGATAAAGATTTAAACAGCTTAAGGAAACTATCAGCTGAGGCAGAGGAGGAGTTAGCTTTGGTAGGAAGGAAACTGCAGGATACACATCTAGATCGTATTGATCCAAAGATGGCCCGCATCTTAGCTATCTTACCTTCTACTCATTCCCCTACGGGAATTCTTAGGCAGAGGAAAGACTATATCTTAGAATGGATATTTTTAGCACATAAACAGAGTAAGAAACTAAAAACCTACATTGAGAAGATCTCTGAATTGATACTAAAAGGAAAAAATGAGACTTCAACAATTAGTGGGAATGGATCCTGCTGAAATTGTGGTACCTTTTACTAACACAGAAATTGCCTCATATGGGCACAAGATGAACACTGGCAAAGGGCATGCAGTGACTTCTTCGGAGAGATTAACAACAGGTATCCTAAAAGTAAGCAGCTTTAGTTCATAAAAAGAACTAGTTGGAGTCTCCCTCGTATAATAAAGGGAACTCCAATATCTGGGCCTACATTTTACACTGATGCAGTAAATCAGGAGAGGCAGGATATACATCAGAAGATGTAAGGAAGGTGGTTGAGAGGCCCTAGAAGTCATTTCAAAAATCTGAATTATGTGCAATAATAATGGTGTTGTCAGATTTTCAAGAGTCTTAATATAGTAACTGACTCTCAATATGCAGAAAGGGTTGTTTTACACATAGAGACTGCTGAACTAATTCAGGATTCTGAATTGACTTCACTATTTACTCAGCTACAACAAATGATCAGAAATAGAAGTTATCCACTATATATAACACACATAAGATACCATACAGGTCTGCCAGGCCCTGTGTCGCAAAGTAATAATGAAATTGACCACCTATTGATAGGAAGTATAGTAGAGGCTTCAGAATTCCATAAAAAACACCATGTTGACAGCAAAGATTTAAAGAAAGAATTCTTTATCACTTGGCAACAAGCCAAGGAAAGTGTAAGGCAATGTCCTATTTGCTCATTATATAACCAAACTCCATTGCCTACAGGAACTAACCCTAAGGGTACCTAAAGAAATATTTGGTAAATGGATGTCTTTCATTTTACAGAGTTTGGTGAACTGAAATCTGTGCACCATACTATAGACACATATTCAGGATTTCAATGGGCAATTGCCTTAGCATCAGAAAAGGCTGATTCTGTAATTACACATTTATTAGAAGTTATGACCATTATGGGAATACCCATACAAATTAAAACAGACAATGGTCTGGCCTATATCTCTAATAAGGTGAAGCAATTTTTTGCATATTATAATATAAAAAAAGGTTACAGGCATATCACACAATTCTACAGGACAAGCAATTCTGAAGAGATCCAATCGGACTCTAAAGGAGACACTTAATAGGCAAAGGGGATCAACAAGAACCCCCAAAGGTAGATTAATAGTGCTTTATTAATCTTAAACTTTTTAAATGCTAGTGAACAAAACACCACAGCTGCTGAAAGACACTGGATTGTGGAAAGAACTGTTGAACTAAACCAACCTGTTTATATTAAGGATATTCTAACATCAGAATGGAAAATGGGAAACCTGTTACGACGGGGGAGGAGCTATGCCTATATTTCCACAGGAAAAAAAAAAGCTGTGGGTTCCTTCCAAGTTGATAAAAATCAGACATGACGCTGGGTGGTGGTGCATACATTTAATCCCAGCACTTGGGAGGCAGAGACAGGTGGATTCTGAGTTCAAGGCCAGCCTGGTCTACAGAGTGAGTTCCAGGACAGCCAGGGCTACACAGAGAAACCCAGTCTCAAAACAAAAACAAACAAAAATATCAGACAAAGGGAGACCTCCTGAAGACCTTGGCGACAGAGAAGAAAAGGGAGACTAACACAACCAACAAAATAGGTGAAGTATATGTGGTGATGTTTATGTCTCTGTGTATGGAAACAGCTCTGGAACTGGCTGAGACCCCTTAGTGAAGGCAATGCCATAGCAGATTTTTATACCAGGCAGATTATACGCCTTACACAGGATCAATTAGCCAAACAATCTCATTCTTTACATCATCAAAATAGTAATAGTTTGAGACAACCATTTTTGAGAATGTGCATGTCAAACTGTAAAGATTATCCTCAATTCCCTCAATGGTGTTAATCTTCAAGGACTTATACCTAACCAATTATGGCAAAAAGATGGCATTTCTTTTGTTTTGGTCATCCTGACTAGCCCCTAGAAAGGCGTTTATGGGATTTTGTTTATTGCCTTGCTTGTTCCTTGACCCAGAACTGATCTTATCATTTTACATTTACTTTAAGTGGTATAAAAGCAGACTGGAAAAATAGAAACCTGCTTCAGCCTCAGAACTGGTTGGGATCAAGCTACAGTATTGTCTAATCATCTTTTTTCTTTTTTCCCACTCCTGCCCTGGAGAACTTGATGACTGACTAAGCCGGCTTGGTCATTGAGTGAACTGACCCAGACCCAAAAAGACAAATATCACCGTTTCTCATATCTGATGCTTCTAGCTCCAAATACTCATGTGTGAGTATATATCCTGGAGTTAACTACAGAAACAAAGAAAACAAAAAGGAATCATTGGTGAAAAGCAATAGAGAGGGGCTTAATAGCATCAGGGAAATGGGAAAATAGGAAGGGGCTCATAAGAACTCACACTATTAACTACCTAACAAAACAACAACCACAGCTCTATAATACTGCTAAGTCTGAGCATAAATACACAAACAAAGTTTAAATGAAAATTTTTCATGTGGGCTGACAACGTTCCCTCCAAAAGTTAAAGACCATCTAACAAAATCCCCAACAACAAGCATGAAAGGCCCTCTTTCATGTTGTTGGTCAGAGTTGTCTAAAAGACTAAAATAAAACACTAATGGCATTGCCTTTGGTTGCCCCTGAGAGGTGGGAAGTAAGTTCCCTATTGCTGAAGACTCCATGAACTTTAGATGTTTGGCCCAGAGACCCCTAAGCTGAACTGCCTCTTCCCTGAGATTAGCTTTTATGGTACCAGAAGACACCACACAACCTTCCAAAAGAGGGAGGAAACAACAGCTATGATGCCTATGAACCACAAATACTACCAGCAAGGTACTATAATCCTCAGGTACAATAATATCTTGGTGGTAACAGTTCTCTAATTGAACTTAAAACCTACTCAACCTGAGGGAATGCATTCCAAGTCAACTGCCCAGGGTTAAGTTAGTTAAGTCAAGGATCTTGGGGTTGGAGGATTAAAAAACACAAACTTTTTTTTCATAAAAGCTTAAGAGATAGTTTATGTACTAAGAATTTGACAATGAGGCCAACTATCTATGACATTCTATAATCTTGTATGAGTTACGTATCAAGTCAGATTAGGTTCTGGTTGCCTTAAGAATATTATGAGAGAGGGCTGGGCAGTGGTGGCATACGCCTTTAATCCCAGCACTTGGGAGGCAGAGGCAGGCACATTTCTGAGTTCAATGCCAGCCTGGTCTACAGAGTGAGTACCAGGACAGCCAGGGCTATACAGAGAAACCCTGTCTCGAAAAATCAAAAAAAAAAAAAAAAAAAAAAAAAAAAAAAAAAAACCACAGAATATAATGAGAGGGCTGGAGAGTTGGATCAGCAGTTAAGAGTGTTCTTCCAGAAGTCCTGAGTTCAATTCCCAGGAACCACATGGTAGCTCACAACCATCTGTAATGGGATCTGATGCCCTCTTCTGGTGTGTCTGAAGAGGGCAACAGTGCACTCACATACATGAAATAAATAAATCTTTTTAAAAAAAAGAATACTATGAGTAAAGATTCTGAAGTAAAAATAACATCAAAACTGAGGACAGCAGCAGAACAAATGCAAACGACACATTTCAAAGTTTACTACTAGATTACTCTAGAATGAATATTGCAGTCTGTTCTACCTTCTGTTTCTGATTTTGTGCTTCCTCCAGATTCTCCAAATGGATTTGTACGCCTAAAGTTCAGGAAAAAATATGAATAAATGTCACCAAAAGCCACATGGAAGAGAACAGAATTAAAGACTGAGTCATAAAACTTTACATGTTTACAAAGAAAAGCGCTAGAATTTCTCACTCTGCTAATGAACAATAAGAAATAGTCACTCTCACACCGAGTAACAAGCCAAACCCAGTGTCGACACTAATTAATGTATCTACACAGCCCTTTGTTGCTGTTTTATTTCGTAGGTATAAATTTAGCTACACACAACAACAATTCTGATACTAACCTATTTTCTAAAAGTTTTCTAATTTAAACAAACATAAAAGAAGATCAATGTGACAACAATATTGGAGTCTTGAGAAAGTGCCAGGAATTTCCTAGAACTATAAAATCCCAAATCTTCTTTAAGTACAATTTGCAAGTTAACTATAAAGATCTGAACACTGTTTAGTTCAAAACATGTATTTCTTTTTTTCATGAACTATATTTCCAGGGTCTATATTTAAGTATTAAATGTATAGATATACGTAAGTATTAAGAGGGCTTGCCTATGATGCACACAAAGCCTGGGTTTGATCCCCAGCACCACAAAGTGAGAGAAAACAAAACTCTATTTCTCAAGGTTTAAGTACCAATGCAAGAAGAAAAGTAAAACAAAGATAAAAGCTACTTCCCCCTTTCCTGTTCTGGCACAATCACAATGATGGAAGAATAAAGTTCAAAAGAAGCCTTATAAGAAGTGGTCTAAAATAATGGCATTCAAAAAACAGGGCAGGGGTTAAAGACATGGCTCAGTCAACCTGAGTTCATCCCCCAAGACCTATGTAAAAAAGCCAAGCAACCAAAAATAGTGGTATGTGGTTTTATTCCCACACCAGGGAGGCAGAGTCAGGTGAATCTCTAAGTCAGAGGCCAGGCTGGACTACAGAGTGATGGATAGAGCTACACAGAGAAACACTGTCATAAAATACTCCCACACACACACACAAAGGCCAAGCAAGGTTGCACACACTTGCAATCCCAGCTCTGAGGAGGTAGAAACGGATAGATCCCTGGAGCTCACTGGATATCCAGCCTACTTGGTAAGCTCCAGGGCAGTAGGAGATTCTTTATCAAACAGGTGGCTAGCTAATAACACCACCTGAATTGTCCTCTGACCTCCCTAAACATGTACATAAATGTATGTGCGTATCTGTAGGTATATAAACATATACACACACAAAAAGAAGACAAGATATTGGTTTAAAAAAAAGATTTATTTAATCTTACTGTATGTGTATAGATGAGTACCCATGTGTATGAATATGCACTATTTATGTGTCCAGTGCCTGCAGAGAAAAAGGGCCTCAGATCCCTAGAGTTGGAATTATCGATGGTTGTGAGCTACCGTTTGGGTACTGGGAAGTGAATCTGCATCCTCTGCAAGAACAGCAAGTGCTTTTAATTGCCGATCTATTTCTCCAGCCCAATACTGATTTCTTTCATATCAGCTTGGCATACTGTATCAAATGCTATGCATATATAATACATTTATATTATATAAGTTTTCATACTTCTATGTCATATCCAAATTTAATGTATTAAGTACCCAACCTCCTTAGTGATTTGCCATAGTTTTATTTCTTTATGTTTATGTGTCTTTGTCTATATAAGTTATTGTACACCACATACATTCAGGAACTTATGGAGGCCAGATGACGGTTGGATCCCCTGGAACCAGAGTTAGAAGTAGTTGTAACCTACCACACGTGGGTAGTATGAACTGAACCTGATACTCTGCAGGAACAGTAAGCACTCTCAATTTCTGAGCCATTTCTCTACCCAGTCCCCTTAAAAAAAAATTAAGTACTCTGACATGACTTCATCATCATCAATATCAGCAGCAGCAAGAAAGGATCTCATATAGTCCAAACCAGACTTGAATTTGCTATATAGTCAAGAAAATCTTAAGCTTTTGACTCTCCTGCTCTCAACTCCCAAGTAACTACAGTTGCAGGCATGAGCTAATAAACATGTCCAGGTTTTACGTGGTGCTAGAGATTGAGTCCAAGGTTTCATATGCACACTAGGCAAGCAATCTATCAACTGAGCTACATTCCCAGCCCCTTATTCTGACATAGAATTTTTAAAACAGAGTCACAACCTAAAGATAGAACTACCACTTCTGCACTGACAGGGCAAATATCCAAGCAATAGGCTCAATAAGCAATTCAGAACTAATTTTTTGATATTTGATTATCCTAACACCTTTAACAGATATAGAAGGCCAACAGAAAAACCTGTA
Source organism: Mastomys coucha (assembly GCF_008632895.1). Lineage (NCBI taxonomy): Eukaryota > Metazoa > Chordata > Mammalia > Rodentia > Muridae > Mastomys > Mastomys coucha. The sequence continues at coordinate 13,398,484 of NW_022196915.1, forward strand.
TGGTTCTACCCTAACTATGAAAATGTTGTTAGGCAATTACACAAAGACAGCATAGCTGATACAGAAACGTATCATAAATGGGATCATAAATCTTATAAACCACAGCACATTGGCTTTCTGACGTCATTACTCACCTGCCTCCTTGACCAAAGGCTTTTGCCTGGCCAGGCTGATCTTCACACACAGGAGAAATGATATCAAACTGTATTGGTGTATCTGGAGCAACAAGAGAATCTAGAGAGAGGGCAGCCAAATTTGTAGACTCTGATCCCAAGGATCCTGAACTGCTGGTTCGAGCTGTTGGTGGCCGAGATTGTCTAATCACAAAGGAAAATAAGGCACTGAATTTAGTTTTTTCTTTCAGAAGCTCAATGCTTAGCAGACTACAAGAAAATAATATTTTAAGTGAATGAGTGTATAAATCAAACTCCAATTAAAAAATTACCTTTTTGTAATCCTAGCACTCAGGAAGTGGAGGCACTGAATCACAAGTTCTGGGTTGGCCTGGTCTATAAAACAAAACCCTGACTCAAAGAGTAGAAACTTAACCCCAAATCAGCTAGCTATTTAGTAAAGGATTCCTTTCTTTCCAATAAAAAACATAAACTGGGACTAGAGAGATAACTTAGCTGGTAAAGTGCCTGTTGTCTAGCAGGAAAACCTGTTTTCATTCTGTTTTATTTTGGTTTTTCAACATGGTTTTACTGTGTAGCCCTTGATGTCTTACAACTCACTCTATAGACCAGGCTGGCCTCAAATTCAAAAAGATCTGCTTACATCTGCCTCCCAACTGCTGGGATTAAAATTATATGCCACCAATGCCCAGTGAGAACTGTGTTTTAATCTTCAATATTCGTAAATAAATAATTAATTAATAATAGTAATAAAGAAAAAGGAAAAAAACTGCCCACAGCAGCATGCATCTGCAAACACAGTATTGGGGTGCAGAGACAGCAAGATTCAAGGAACTCACTGGTCAGTCAGCCTACAAATCAGTAAGCTCCAGGTTTACGATTTTGTCTTAAAAATAAAATTTTCTACCATATCAACCTCTGGACTGTGCCCTTATTAGTAAATTTATTATTTTGAAAATATGTTTCTGTTATTCAGAGATGATTTACTACTTATCTAAGTAGTACTGTTAAAATCAGAGAGTTAGCTAACACTTTAAATAACCCCATATACTAACTCACCCTCCTGGACGCAGGCTCTCATGTCTCTGCTGGAAAGATGGGGAAGGAGTGACAGCTTCTAGAGCAGACTGATTCACCCGTGCAGCAGTTTCCTATTTTGGTTTATTTTTTTAAAAAAAGAGTATTAATAATATAGGAAACTAAATGTTTGATGTAACTCTCAAAACTATTAGTAAGCTCTTGATCTGTGCTTAAAATATAAAGTTACTGAGGTATTTCCATTCTTTAACCTTACAAGTAAGGTACATTAATTTCAAACATTGTGAACTTCCTATAAGTCAAGATAATTCTAATTCCTATAATTCTAATTTTTTTCTACTAGCATTCATAACAGGAATATATTCTTTTTCTATTAATTCTTAACTGCCAGTTATTTTGGGTTAAGGTTTGTACTGCTATCACCTAGCATACTGCCCTAGTCATTTAAAATATTTTATAGAACAAAAATATTTATGAGTAGGCCATTCATTTAAATATAAAAGAATTCTAGAATATAATTATTAATTTATAACACTATTATGAATATACTTGATGGTATCACATTTTAACAAAAACGTAATTCCTTTATTTCTAAATGAAAGCTTTTGAAAATCTGGAAGTCATCTTTATCATTTTCTCTCTACCTTTTACTCAGTAAGTTACTATGTAGTCTAGACTCTCCTATCAAATCCCCCATTACAACAATAGTAACTTAGGCTAGGATGGTGGCACATGCCATAATCTGGGTTGGGAGAAGTAAAGACAGACAAATCCAAGAAACCCTGTCTTAGGGGTGTGCAGGGAGCTTAGGACTTAGGACTAAGACTTTCAACTGAAATTATCAATCCCTACCTGGCTCTGGGTTTAAAGCATAGCCAACCCACGTCTTAACAGGAGTCTAGACAGCTCCCATCTAGGACCAAGTCCTTTCCCAACTCAGATACAAAATACACTCCCTCCATTCTCTCCCTCCATTCTTTCAACTACTTGTACCCTTGGATTCTACCTGCAGGCTCGAACTGTAACTATGGCTAAGTTTACAAACTGAGGTTTACCAGGTTTGAAACTCTTGCTACTCAAAAGAATAATTTGCAAACTGAGAGTTCAGGCTACATCATTAAAGATGTACCAAAATCAGAATGTGTATTTGAACAAGATTTCTATGTGATCTGAGTACACATTTCAATTTTCTATTTTACACCAGAAACTTTTCATTTACACTGCTAGTTCCATCCACATATAACCTCTGTATCTGAGCTTTAGTTTTTATTGTACTGTCTGCAGTGACTCCTTTCTTCCTTAAACAAATCTTAGCACAGGATTCCATCATCTCTACAGAATTTTCTCTAAAACAAAGTCCTCACTAATCCTAACATTCTCAAAATGTAAGCCTGTAAGATCACCATGTACAGTTTTTTAACCATGTGCTTCTAATCACAACACATTATACATAAAATGTCATCAGCTTCCACTTTGACTTATCATAGTAACTCCTAGAGGAGGCCATGGAGTTTTACCTACTCCAGGACACTCAACATGAAGGTAATCGTCAATACCAGCTGAGTAACTGATTCTAGTACATTTTGAAGTAACAATTCTGTGACAAACAATACACCATGGTACACTGTAGCTACCCAAACAGAACCATATGGATTTTATACTTGAGGTTACAGAACTTGAGAAATGAATCAATTAATACAAGCCATATAAACCACAAAATTATTTCCTTCTGATAGTTCTGGATATCAAAATAAAAATATTACCTCTGGATTTTCACTTAAGTATATTTGTTTAGATATGTTGTTTATTGTACAGATCCACTGAAAAGGAAAAAAATTAAGTATTATTACTAATATCTTTTTCAATAGAGCCTCCTCTACTAAGGAAGGCCATTAAATATTAAACTGAAATAGAATTTTCATTAGGAGCTATTTTCACAAGAAAATATCTTGGAAATGGGACTGTAACTCAGTGGTAGAGCACAGACTTTATTTAACAAAATATGTGAGCCCCTGGATTCAATCCCCAGCACCACAAACAAAACAAAAACAAGAGACCCACTATAAACATATGCATGTAAGAGATCTTCAGATTGAATTATTTTTAAATAAATGTTATCTATGCAATGAAATAGTAATCATGTTAAATCATAACTTAATAGCATACATTTACCTTTTTATATTACTTCCTCCCTTAATTCCCACCAAACACAGCAGTCTGAACTCAGTTATCATAATACCTATGTAAAAAATTAAAATCCAAATTCTTTCTGGGGAATGTACCTTATATAGAAAACACTATTCCACATCTTCTACTTTATTCTTGAGGATTCCAGTGCCTGACAGGCCTCACAAAACTAATACTCTGTTGGTAAACCATGCAGAGAGCAGAAACATCTGTGTCTTCAAAACCAAAACTATTCTTTCCCATGAGAAATAAATACATGTAAGTCTCTAAGACTTTCCAACTCTGTCTTTTACTAATAAAACTATAATACTAAATAAAATGAAGATTATTTCTGAAAACTGTTTTTGAAAGTATCAGTCTTGACAGTACCTTACCCTCCACATGCAGTATACTAGGAGTAACACTGGAGCCAAAACTGAAAGGCTTGTGAGGGAGAACAGAGACTCCCAAATCTTTGCTTTTCTGTGTTTCATTTTCCCACTGTTCTAAGCCTGTGTTGCTTCCTCTTGTACAACCTCTGCTGCCACTATGTTCTAGATGCAGTAAGTAGCTCACAAAGGTGAGAATGGAGAATAAACAAACTACCAACTCACAATACTATGCCTGCCAGGTGACACTCAGAAGGCCACTGCCAAATATAACACTTTAAGACAGTACAGAAGCCGGGCGGTGGTGGCACACACCTTTAATCCCAGCACTTGGGAGGCAGAGGCAGGCGGATTTCTGAGTTTGAGGCCAGCCTGGTCTACAGAGTGAGTTCCAGGACAGCCAAGGCTATACAGAGAAACCCTGTCTCGAAGAAAAAACAAACAAACAAAAAAAGACAGTATAGAAATGGTGTCTAAGATTTCTCCAGCAGCTCGGAATACCCAAGATACAATCCACAAACCACAAGAAACTCAAGAAGAAGGAAGACCAAAGTGTGGATACTTCGGTCCTTTTTAGAAGAGGGAACAAAATACCCATGGGAATAGTTGCAGAGACAAAGTGTGGAGCAGAGACTGATAGAAGGACAATCCAGAGACTGCCCCACCTGGGAATCCTTCCCATATACAATCACCAAACCCAGACACTATTGTGGATGCCAAGAAGTGCTTGTTGACAGGAGCCTGATATAGCTGTCTCCTGAGAGGCTCACAGCCAACCACTGGACTAAGCGCAGGGTCCCCATTGAAGGAGATAGAGAAAGGACGCAAGGAGCTGAAGGGGTTTGCAGCCCCATAGGAGGAACAACAATATGAACTAACTAGTATCCCCAGAGCTCCCAGGGACTAAATCACCAACCAAAGAGTACACACGTGTGGAACTCATGGCTCCAGCTATATATGTAGCAGAGGATGGCCTTGTCTGTCATCATGGGTGGAGAGACCCTTGCTCCTATGTAGGGGAATGCCCCAGTATAGGGGAATAATGGGGCCAGGAAGTGGGAGAGGGTGGGTTGGTGAGAAGGGGGAGTAGGGAGGGAATAGGAGTTTTTTTCAGAGGAGAAACCAGGAAAGGGGAGAACATCTGAAATGTAAATAAAGAAAATATCTAATAAAAAAAAAATATTTCTCCAGAAATAAAATCCTTTTAGAAAACTAAGAATGCTACTTGAGAACAAAGGACTTTAAAAGTTATTTTTAATTAACTAGGGCTTTCCCAAACTTTCTATTATAAATATATTAATATGTATTAATGTATTATAATTAATATGTATTTATAATAGAAAAATAAAACAATAGAAAAGAAACAAAACAAAACTAATTTTAAATGTTGCTGAAGAAATTAACTTTATTACTAGCACTTAGGAGGCAGAAGCAGGTAGATTTCCAGCCTAGTCTACAGAGTGAATTCCACAATAGCCAAGGCTACACAGAGAGACCCCATCTCAAAAAAAAAAAAAAAAAAAATTAACTTTATAAAAAATGTTTACCTCTTCATGGTCTTTTTTACTCTCTGCTTGCAAAATTGAAGATCTAGGAAGAAAAAAAAATGAAAAGTTTTAGCCTTAACTTTAAAATTAAATAAAAAACACAAGTGATGTAAGTACTTTAGGGAAAGAAGACCAGCAGCAGCAGCAGCAGCAGGACTTATGCTCCAAGTGGCTATCTACAACCCAACATGCAAAACAAATGGCAATGCCAGCTCTCAAAAGACAGACATAAAAGACGAAAATGCACTTCAACTTACTAGCACTTCTACTGGTGATCTAACCAGAAAATATTAACTTAATTATTGACAGTTTCTCCCTTAATAAGCTTAAATAAAAATTCTAACATATGAACCATTACAAAAATGTGATATTTTAAGAGAAATTTTAGATTCTACTAACTTTCTATCTTATCAGGAAAAATGGGAAACATTTCCCATTAGCAAACATTAGCAAAACATTAGCAAAATACTTAGTAATATGTTAGCAATTTGCTAATTGTGCTAACAGAAAACAGGAATTAATACACAGCATTGACATTCATTGTATGTCTATAGAATGACTAGGAAAACAATCATGTAGCTAAGATAAGTGAGCAAAACTCTTTTATGAAGAAAGATACATATATATGATAGAAGAAAAAAATGACTTTCACAGAACCTAGGAGTCTCTTCTTCTAAATAATAAGTAAGGAAGTTCAAAGGTCAAAATCAATCTCAGTTAACAAATATCTATCATTAGGAAAATGTTTAAACTATGTTTTATGGTTTTTGAAAGATTAGAATGGCTTTTTAAAAAAATATTTATTTCATGTATGTGAGTTTCTGTGCACCACACCGAGTACAGGTGCCCTTGGAGACCAGAAAATGGTGTCAGATTGCCTGGAGCTGGAGCTACACGGAGTTTTGATCCACTGGAGGTGGGTGTTCAGAACCAAACCTGGATCCTCTATTAGAGTAGCACTTGTTAATCTTAACTGCTGAGCTATTTCTCCACTCCTATAAAATGTTTTTTTAAAAAATGGATGCAAATCTATTTTATGTATGTAAAAATATCCTTCAGTAATTCAAAAAAAATGTAGTTAGACCAGGAATGGTAACACACAGTGCTAAATGACTTTGGAGGCTAAGGTAAAAGATCAACGAGTTGAATGCCAGACTAGACAACTTATAAGACTATGTCACAAAAGTCCATGGTTCTAGCTCAATGACAGAGACTTGCCTAGATTGCTCAAGGCCATGGGTTCAAGGGAAGTGAGTGGATGGGAATGGGGAGGGGAAAGGAAGGAAAATGTACTCAGGATAAAAACTAGAAGTAAACAAATTACTATAAATAATTTAACCCAAAGGTAATAGAACTTTTTAAAGGGGCATGATAAAAAAAATGGATAAAATAACCTAACTAGACACAGTTGATTAACATTTCAAAATAAGACTATTGTTAGAGTCTACACATCACATATGGGCACATTATGTATATTAGATTTCTATTCCTCATAATAATTGACAGTACAACTCCTCTGCCTACATATGATATATAGAAAAATGGAGGTCAAAGGGTTTATAAGTAACTCGTCCAAGAACACGGACTAAATAACAGCCCATGGCTGGCATCTCACTCCCACTGCCTTCCCTGTACTATGCAGGATTTTTCAGTGACACGTCTCAAACATGAAGTCTCAGTTTTGCACCATTTGTTGTTTTGTTAACTTCAAAGTCTTAAAAAAAAATCATTAAAGCAAACTGGAAAGATGGCTCAGTGGTTAAGAGCACCACTGGCTGTTCTTCCAGAGGATGTAGGTTTAATTTCCAGAACCCACATGGCCGCATACAACTGTCCATAACTCTAGTTCCAGAGGACCCAACACCCTCACACAGACACATGTGAATGCAATGCAAATAAAAAAATATAAATAATTTTTTAAAAAGTCATTTAAGTCAGAAAAAACTGAACTCATGTCTATTAAATTAGAAAGCAAATTACCTTAATTCATAGTAATTCTAAATGTCTATATGAAACAAAAATTGTTCAGCATTTTATTTTAAAATATATCTTATTAGCAGCAGAAAAATACTAACTTTTTTCCATCAAAAGAAGTGATCTGAAAACAGTATCGTCTGTCTTCACAGTCCACGGCCATCACAGAACAGTTGTCTATGTCCATGGCTAGTCCTCCTGCCACATCTCCACGGGCTTGACTCATTAAGTTTCCACCCTGCGTGAAGTAAAACTGTCTATCCCAGGTAGATGACACCAAGCCTGTTTTACTAAAGAAAGTACATTGATAATTTCAATAATGATACCTAAACAATAACTTGTCATTAGCAGACACAACAAACAGCATGTAGAAACAAAACAACTTGCAAAAAGGCTCCAAGATACCAAGGTGTATTTCTTTTTCAGACTCTGAAATGACTTGTGGATGATGACTCACTGGTGTGAATATTTGTAGTTTCAAAAACAAGGCTAGAAATTATTAAGTTTCTTTGTTACAATGATACATCAAAAATCCAAGTTACACTCAGTATTCAAGGAAGAAATTCAATTTTATCTCTAGTTAATCTACTTCACCATCATATCATCAAGTGAAGGCTGGGGATTTAACTCAATGGGACAGTGTATACCTAGGATGCTCTAGGATCTGAGTTCCAACCCAGCACTGAAAATTGATGAAAATAAAAAGAAGGAAAGGGGAAGCATGGCACATTTTCAAATGAAAATTCAATGTTTACTTGATATAATTACATATTTAAGTATTAATATTTAGTAACATGTTATGATAGGCTTAGACTCAAATCACTTTTATCTCTTTTATAAATTCAAATAATTCAATAAACATGAAGGTAGGATTTTTAAAGTCTTCATGTACCTCCATGTGTTAACAAGCTTACATAAATACACCACTAAAATGTTTAAACCTTGGGTTGCCAAGATGCCATAATGCTTAAAGGAACTTCCTGCCAAGCCTGGTAATTTGAATTTTATCCCAAACTCCCACATGGTGGAAAGAGAGGGCCAACTCCAGCAAGCTGTCCACTCACCTCCACTCCTAAACTGTGCTATAGCATGTATACATACAAAATAAAAACATACATACACACACAAATAAATACATAAGTAAAATGAATGTTTTAAAAAGTGTCAACTTTTAGTAAAACCAGAACAATCTGGCAACAGTATTAATTATAAATTATATTTATTTGCTATTACAAGGTGTAATATGAAAATAACAATAGTTCTCTTACTTCCTAGCATTTAGGTATCCAGCCTTTCGGGTTAAATTTCGATTGACAGGAAACTTGGTGGGATCTGGGTCAGGCAGATATAAAGGGTCACTGGCTACCTCCAAGTCTTCTATTGTCTGCTGCATGGTCTCTACATCACCATCCATTTCTCTTCGAACACTAATGCAGAGAACAGATTAGTCACTACTAGCCACAGCTAACAAACAATGTCTTATCAATCCTATGTGCCCATATATTTAGCTTCTTAAAAAAGAAACTATAGGATGGTTAAAGCAACAAAATCATTTTAAACAATTTTTAAAACTTAAAATATTTTGGGAACAATACCAAATTTGAACACTAATAAAGTAACCAGATACCCAACTATAAATTAATTTTCAAACTTCTCTGTAGTATAGCACTGACCTGTGTTCAAGCACTGCAAAAAATAAAATGAAAAATCCTAAATTTCATCTTTCTCCTTGCCTCAGATTAACAGCACTGCTACTCACACATCAAAGGTGATTGGAACTGCTTTCTCTCTCTAAACACTAGAGCGTAGAAAAGAGGATTTGCTTAGTAATTTTCCAAGCAATGTTTACAAATGAAATTTTAAAGAAAAATTTACTTATGGATAATTACTGTTATGTATTTATATCATTTAGACACAAAAGCTAGCTTTCTATCATTAAAACTGTCATCAAATTTCAGTGATATGAAAGCCAGAGCCTACATTCTAGGGAAAAGATAGTAGAAATTTCCTAATTTAGCAATCAAGCTGAGAAATACACTTCATGGGCTGGTGAAATGGCTCAGTGGTTAAGAGCACTAACTGCTCTTCTGGAGGTCATGAGTTCAAATCTCAGCAACCACAGGGTGGCTCACAACCATCCGTAATAAGAAACAAATAAATAAGTAAGTAAATAAGTAAAAAAGGAAAGGAAGAAAGAAAGAAAGAAAAGAAATACACTCCATGGCAGGAAAACTAACCCTTAGGAAATTAAGTTGTAAATATTACATTACGGCACTCAGCTATTAACTTGACATTTCATTTTAATGCAAACAAAAGACTTACTTCTGTACACTTGTCCCAATGTTAGCTAAGAACTCTTCCAGTTGTCCATTGAGATTTTCAGAACCCATCTTAAAGAAACTTATCTGAGGTGGGAGAGGAGTGAAAGGTTGTACAACACAAACATACACGCAAAAGTATTTAGAGAAAAATCACATCAACAATTTCTAGGATGGAATTACATAGAAATGATAGTGGGTTGTTGGATTTGTGCAATAACAGGTTGAGATTTACAATATCTACCAGACACAGAGCCACTAAGGAAACCAGAATTCAGTTCTACTATACATCTTTTCACATATTTTAGGCCCTCTGCTGTTGTTATTTGACATAAAGTCTCACATGTAATCCAGGGTGACCTCAAATATTTTCCTGACCTCAGGCTACCATGACTAATTAATAAATAAGTATTCTTTATGTTTAAAAGGATATTTAAATTTCTTGGTTTTTAAGGAACTTATATATTTCCCAAAACTCAATTTTCTAGCCTCTTTCTTAATATGCATCTTTTGGGGCATTTGAATACTTTATTTTATGCACATGGGTGTTTTGCATGTGTGTATGTCTGTTGCTCATATATGTGACACGTGCCCTTAGAGGTCAGATCCCCCATCATGTAGATGCTGGAAAATGAACATGCAGTCAGTGCTCTTAACCACTGACACATCTCTCCAGACCCTTCATCTAGTATTTTTCACTCAGGGAGTATTCGAGGAACATGGGACAAATGCAAACCTGCTCATTCTTTTTCCTTTTCTTTGTAGACCAGGTTGGTCTTAAACTCACAAGATCCACCTGCCTCTGCCTCCCAAGTGCTGGGATTTAAAGCTGTCTACCCCCATGCCTGGTTCAAACTTGCCCATTCTTTCTCAGGCTTATAATGAAAAGAAGCTTCAGCAATTAAATTCACCTAGCTTTCTGCTCCGTCTCCAACTGTGGTGAGGAAAGTCTTAATACAATGCATTTCCATTTATTTAAAACATTTTAGATGTTCACTTGCAAGAAAAACCATTCACCCAATCTTCTTAAAATAAGACACTCATGACAGTCTTTAAAATTACTTTTTAAACCCACAATACAAAACTATTGACAACAGTTTGTTATATCCTTGTAGTTAATACAAAAATCAAGCTTATACAAGACTTTTAGGACAGATATAATCCAAAACATATTTACCTGAGCCTGCATGTATCCAAGTAGAGGTTCTAACAAAGCTATTTTCTTCTTGTACTGAAGAGTATTTAGTGCACAAAAATAATGCATCATGGTCTGGTGTTGTTTTTTCCTGGAAGTATACACATCCTCTGTTACTTCATACTTTACCTTTGAATGAAAAGAGTAAAATATTATTTAATTTTGAATTATCTTCAGTAGAAGTTGTGGCAAAGAGTCTTCCAAGGAAAATGGAGTATCAATAATTATTGAACATAGCCTTTCTGTTTTCTACTCTATTGGAAGCCCAATAATGAGTTACCAGGTAAACTCATTATTCTATATACCAACCATATCACTTACAAAACACATATCTGCATGCAACTGTAAATGTAAACATCTGCACTAAACAGGATAGAGAGTCTACCATACGGATTATTATTTAGCTAACAATGTCTGATCTGAATCAGCTCACACCACAAATTCTCCCCTCCTGGTTTTCTCCTTACCACTCTTTTTTTCTACCTGTTTATTTTTCTTAACTCACACTTAAAAATCCATATATGCTCCCCTCAGTTATTTCACTCAAACAAATTTTCTTTGAGCATTTATAGAGACCTAATATGTATAAGGTCACTTTGCCTTCTTTCCTTGGAATACCAATCAAGTTTTGACACTATCCAATGCACCAGTGACTTAGTGGTGTACATTTTTATCTCCTCCCTGGCAATTCCAGTCCCAAGTACCAGAGGAAGACTGGGTTCTTTTATATATGAGTACGAGTGTTTAAGTGCATTGGAAATGCACAAAATTGAAAATGGCTTCTTCCTTACAACAGCTGTCCTTCCTTATTGTTTCTTTATACTTGCTAGGAAATGTCAATTTGGATTTCACTTCCTACTATACTTTCAAAGCAGGGCTAGAAAGTGAGTCTCACTGCTTGCCTACCATTAGCAAGGTCCTAGTGAGAGATGAAGAAAAATTCGCCAAAGTATTCTTTCTTGTCCTCTTTTAATAACAATCTTCATTATGACTATGCAAGTAAGTCTCATATTTTCTACTGGAACTCTCTAGTACTATGCCTTTCACATTTTCATTACTGCTTTTGTTATACAACATGACTGTATGACATTATTTACCCATCTAGAATCTTTGATGACTATTCACTTTCTCTAACAAAAATTTCAAGGCTGTAAATTCAGCAATTTGGCTCCAAACTATTCCTTGTTAGACTTTAACAAAGGGGATTATTAGTCTATTTTAAGACAGTGTCTTGCCGGGCGGTGGTGGCGCATGATTTTAATCCCAGCACTTGGGAGGCAGAGGCAGGTGGATTTCTGAGTTCAAGGCCAGCCTGGTCTACAGAGTGAGTTCCAGGACAGCCAGGGCTACATAGAGAAACCCTGTCTCGAAAAACCAAAAAAAAAAAAAAAAAAAAAAAAAAAAAAAAAAAAAAAAAAAAAAAAAAAAAAAAAACAGTGTCTCATTCTGTAGCCCAGGTTAGCCCTGAACTCCAGGGTGGCCTCAAAGTTTCAGCAATTCCCCTTATTTTGCCTCCTAAGTGCTAGGATCACACGTGAGAGCCACACCATCCAGCCCCCAACTACTTTGATATTTCTGCCACCTCTTTCCAAACCCATCCACGGAGATGAGAGGTAATCATTTCCCCCCATCATATAGTGATAGAATTTAGTGAAACTTGCTTAAACTGCTGCTCTACATCCACTATTTAACTTCACAGTAAAGACTGTTACTTTGTGGGTTCTTGTTTTGTACAAAGAATAAAGGCATGAAACTAGTAACTAGTAACTAGTACATGACTTCAAATAAAGGAGGAGCAAGTCTCAGATATGTCCTCCAAATCTTACTCCAAAGCCAGTCCTCTAAACCTTTACAATCTCCAAACTCCAGAAGCAGGCCTCTACAGAGAGACTGTTTTGGTTTGGGGGATTTTTATTGTTCAGTTTGGAGCTTTTGTGTCTCTCTCTCTGTGTGTGTGTGTGTGTGTGTGTGTGTGTGTGTAAAGTCCTTTTCAATCCACAAAGTGTTGTCTACTTATCTACAATGCATGTGTCACCTCCTAAAGTACAATCTTTTCCAACTCACCAATAAGGCTCTATCTGTACTCTTTCCAGCAAAATCTCTATTTAACTCATGTTACTGTATAGTCTCCTCCTCCTTGTACGCTGGAACGCATTCATACTAAGCCTGCAATAAATATGAGAGCAAGAGTGGTACGTACTCACTAATGTAATGCTTTAATAAATAAATGCTCAATAATTTTTTTTTTTTTTTTTGAAACAGGGTTTCTCTGTGTAGCCCTGGCTGTCCTGGAACTCACTCTGTAGACCAGGCTGGCCTCAAACTCAGAAATCCACCTGCCTTTGCCTCCCAAGTGCTGGGATTAAAGGCATGCGCCACCACCACCCGGCTAATAATTTTTCTAATTCTTAAAAAGATGAATGCTTTTTAAAATACTTGGGATAGCCAAAAGCAATATAAAATATGCCAAATTTTATAACCTAGACCGTTAAGTACCTCTCTAAGGCAAAAAGACTAATGTAAGTCTCAAACTGTGTATGTTTATTGGTTAATATGTGAACTAAAATTAGAAATGGAAAGCAGTCTGGAGGAATGATCACTGTGTGAGAATCATTTCCTCTGTTGCCACAGTGGCTGCTGCACAGCAAATCCTACTCAGTTGTCAATTTCCATAAGCAGTCACTGTGTCTCTACCAGCAGCTATAACCACAGCTGCAAATACCAAGTCCTGCACAGACATCACCTCATTTGCAAGCATTGGTATAAGCTGGATCTCAAGATCTGAATCACCCAGAACTTGTAAATATTCTCTTCTTTAACCTTTAAACGCATCCATCCTCAAATATTATATAGTACTTCCAGGTTCCATTCGTTGAAGAAATATCAAGACATAAATGTTCCCTTTAAGTAGAGAAAGCCTTATACCAGAATTTCATTGAGTTCCATGTGTGACATTAACTGTAGTATGCATGTGACTTACTTTTATCTGTTTTAATCATGATTTTTAATGAGTTTCCAGCACAGAGTGTTACACAATTAAGGTTATCTTTTCCTGACTCAAACTACCATGAATACCTATTTAAACACTCACATTCATACTTTCATATAACCAAATACAAAACTGAATTATTTCTTCTTTGTGATTTTTTTCTGAGATTATAATTGTAGCATTTCTCCTTTTCCTCTCCCTAAGCCTTTGGATATACCTCTCTTGCTGTCTTTCTAATTCATGACCTCTTTTTACTTTTAAGATTTATTTATGCCGGGCAGTGGTGGCGCACGCCTTTAAT
>NW_022196915.1:13412544-13417695 GCF_008632895.1 Mastomys coucha
CAAAAAAAGAGAGTGTATACACACACCTTGTCATTTTCTCTCTTTTTTGACAACCGGCTATACCTATTAATTGCGGCATCATGATCTAGAAAACAGAAATAAGTGTTATTAACGGTGCAAGAGTACTTGGCAAGACTACATCTATCCTAGAACTGGGTAAGAATTCTCTGCTACATGATCACTACATTCAAATTCTCCCCATTGCCTAGTTTCCCTTAATTCTGTAACTATGTACAAATTGATAGAAAATACTAACTTACAGAGAAACTATAATCTATTAAAAGTGCCTGCTTATCTCTGGAGGGAAGTGGAGTGGTAGATCTGGTGAAAAGGGGCAGTAGTGGAAGAACTGGGAGGGACGGGGAGAGTACAGTAGGGATGTATTGTATGAGAGAAAAATAAATAAAAAGAGAAGTGGAAAAATTTTCTTTTTGGTTTTTCAAGACAGGGTTTCTCTGTCCTGGAATTCACTACCTGTAGACCAGGTTGGCACTGAATTCTTAGAGATGTACCTGCCTCTGCCTTGCATGTTCTGGGATTAAAGGGAAAAAAATTTTAATTCAAAACTGGAAAACTCCTTTAAAAAAAGAATAGAAGGAAAAAAAAGGCTGAGGCTAAGGATCTATCTCACTGGTAGAGTACTGGCCTAGCATGCACAGGCCCTGGCTTCAAGACCTGGCACAGAAGAAGAAAAGATGAGAGGAAAAGAAAAAAGGAAAAAGAAAATTGGAATATTTGGAAAATAAGTAAAATATTCTATAACTTCTTTAGACATTATAAAGATAGTAAATTATAAGACTAATGTAACATTTAATATAATAAAACAATTTTATAAAAAGTATATTCAAAGTATTACCATTGATTTACATGTTATCTTAACCATTTAATTGAGCTAATTTAAAAAAAATTACAAAAAAAAACCCAGCCATGATGTATACTAATAAGTAGATCAATGAAAGAACTTCATGTATAACATAACCAGGGCTTACCATTACTAGCAATTTGAAATACCTCTTTTAGTGTCAATATTTCTGAAAAAGTTCAAAAATAATTTCAGTTTAGCATACTTATGAAATATTTTAATCCATTTATAAGGCAAATAGTACCACTTAAATCACAACTAAAACTCAAGTAAGAATTCATATTACTGTATTTGAGGTAAAAAAGTACTGTTTCAGCTAGTTGACATTCAAAATAATTAGCAATATACAACCGGAAAATCTACTTATAACAATTATAAGGCAAAACAAATATTAAAATGCACTTTAAATGCTAACATGTGAATACTGACAATACTAGAATCTAACATATTAATTCATTTTTACATATGCATAATAATTTCAAATACTGTGTGAAAAAGAGTATGCCATTCAGCCTCCTTAGATTGTGAATTCTTGTTCTACCTTGAAACTAGCCATTCTTAAAGACCATTTTAGTTATTAGCTCCACCTCTAAAAGACATCTGTCTTAAGCACTTTCCCATTCACTGGTATGCTTGACTTTCTTTTCTATCTACTTTGAGTTTATAAATTATCAAAAGAACCAGATCTATAACACAGTCATGTGCTCACCTACTAACCTTAAGGGACGAAAGTCTCTAACAACTAGCACATCTACTACCTAGTACAGGTGTTAGATGCCCCTGTGCCCAGTTCCCCCAGCCTATCTGAATATGAACCTCTACTCTGTGCCACTATCATCTTTCAGTCTTCTTTACTCCTCACTGGATTCTCACAACTTCTTAGTGTTCTAGGTAGCAAATCCACTCTAGTCCAACCTCTGAAAACAAAAGAACCGTGTCTCTCTATCCTTAGAATCCACTGGCTTCTTTTGCTCATAAACTCATGTCACAGTGTGAGCCCATTTCCATTTAGAGGAAAAGCCATCAGTATTTGTTAGGAACTACTTCAGTATTTATCAAGCACTTCCATAAGTGTTTAGTATCCGCTTAAAGTAAAAGTGGTATGTTGTGGTGGTCAGAACTAGTTTAAATATGAAATAAAATGGACTGCACCAGCACTGATCTTCTGAGAGCTGAGGAAAATAAATATAAGGTTGGCTTCAATACCTTTCAGATCTCTTTCTTTAAACTGGGAAATGGGGAACATCATGGCATCAGCAAGTTGAGTTGAAAGTACTGCATGACAAGAACTAAGCTAGTAAAGAAAGACCAAAAAGACCAAATAACTACAAGATGACACAACTGATGAATGTCTATACATAGCTATTTACCAATGTTATAGAAATCAGAATCTAGTCTTTTAAAAAGCTAGATGTATATAGCCTGATATATCTTATATATGGAAACTCAAAACTATGTAGTATAATACAAAATATTATATGGTTAGAATTTTTGTTTGGTTGGTTTTTTTTGGTTTTGTTTTGTGATACACAGTCTTTCTACATAGTCCTAGTAGTCACAGGACTCACTATGTAGACCAGGCTAGCCTCATCCTCAGAGGCCTCTGCCTATTGAGTGCTGGGATTAAAGGTGTATGCCACCATGCCCAGACTAAAACTTTTAAAAGAAAACTTAGAATGATCCTTTATTTGACAATTTCTTATATATAACATCAAAAGTACAAACAAAATAAAACGTAAAATAGCTTCTATTAAAATAAAATTGTGCATCAGAAGATACTATAAAGAAAGATGACAAACAGAATGAGAAAGCATTTGCCAACAATATCTCAGAAGAAACCTGCATGTAGGTAATGAACTCATACAATTTAATAATAAAAAACAAATAGCCCAACTTAAAAGTGGGCAAAGGATCTGAACAGACACTTCCTCAAAGATTACAAAATGGCTGATAAAAAAAAAAAAGGGCTCAGTATCGTATTAGGTATCCAAAAACTGCAAGTCAAAATGACAATGAGATACCACCTTACTTCCATTAAATATGTATCATTCTAAAAACGAAAATACTTGCTAGCAAAGATACAGAAAAAAACAAAACTCTCCTACACTGCTCACAGACCACACACAAAAAAATCTGGTGATTCCACAAAAAGTTAAACATAAAGTTACTATAAAACCAAGCAATCCCACTCCTGAGTATATACCAGGAAAGAACTAAAAACAAGTGTTTAAAAAGATTAAACTTTTATGTTGATATATACATATATCAATGGTCATAACTAAAAGGTAAAAACAACAGAACTTCCACAAGTGGATAAGCAAAGTGAATACAATGAAATTTTATTCAACAACAAAACTGGCACAATAAAACTTATATTCAAAAGAAAGAAGACACACCTCAAAATCCACAAATTACATAGTTTAATTTATATGAAATATCCAAAGAAGCAGATCTATAGAGACAGAAAGCAAAATGCAATCATTGCCAAGAACTTGGAAAAATTCCAGGGAAAGTGATAGATAAAAGGGAAAAGACTGATAAGATGATAAAAATGTTCTTGATCTAAATAACTATGACGGTTGACAACACTGTAAATGTTTTATCCGTTTAAAAAGTAGAAAATATTCCATTTCCTATAAGCATTTTGTTTTGTTTACTTGAAGTGATAGGGTCAGACCCCATTATTCACACATGCTAGTCAAGTACTCTACCACTAAGCTACATCCCTAACCCAGTATCATTACTTACACGGATAGCCTATGATAATATTCTGCTATGATGAGTTATTAAGATATTAGAAAAAGTAGGGCTAGGTTATAGCTCAGTGGTAGAAGACTTATCTAGCACATGTGAGGCCCTGGGTTGGATCCCATGTATGACAAAGGTATGTATATGAGAATAAACTCACACACGTGCATACATATACACATACTCTCACATACATGCATACCA
The DNA here is from genome assembly GCF_008632895.1 of Mastomys coucha. Classification (NCBI taxonomy): domain Eukaryota; kingdom Metazoa; phylum Chordata; class Mammalia; order Rodentia; family Muridae; genus Mastomys; species Mastomys coucha. The sequence goes on from NW_022196915.1 coordinate 13,416,359, forward strand.
CATTCACATACACACACAATAAATAAAATAATAAAAAGCTTTATAGTTTCCAGTAGAAAGCTGAATAACTTGCATAATTGAGTTATAAAACCACCTCTTCAAGCAAGATCAAAACTTACTTCATCTATGACCTTGGAAAACTGCTGCAAAGTAGAGCTCATAACTTCATCATCACCCCCCAGAGGAAAACGCTAAAAGTGAGAAATACAGATGAGAGAAATGTTCAATGCTATATTTTTTTCTGAGTAATACAATGTATGCTTCCAAATATTTAGAAACTTCTAAATTTTTAAACATTCTCCAAAAATATCCTTTTAATAAATAAACACTGTTTAAAATATCTGTTAAGTAATCAACTAACATGCTAAACTGGAATGTTCTCAATAAAAGAAGTTCAACTGTTTGGCTTTCAAAGCTCAGGCTCTTCCAACAGCTCACAGTGCTAGTAAAGTGTCTGTCAGTAAAAAGGAGAAACCTGCCAGGCAGCAGTGGTGCCCCTTTAATCCTGTACTGGGGAGGCAGAGGCAGGCAGGACTTCTGAATTTGAGCCCAGCCTGGCTGGTCTACAGAATGAGTTACAGAACACCCAGGGCTACATAGAGAAACTTTGTCTCAAACATAATTTTTTTTTTTTTTTTTTAAAAGGAGAAATCGGTTGGGCGGTGGTGGCGCACGCCTTTAATCCTAGCACTTGGGAGGCGGAGGCAGGCGGATTTCCGAGTTCGAGGCCAGCCTGGTCTAGAGAGTGAGTACCAGGACAGCAAGGGCTACACAGAAAAATCCTGTCTCGAAAAACAAAACAAAACAAAAAAAAGGAGAAATCTGGAGAAGCAGACAACCTTTGTTCTAACATTAAGTCACTAACTAACAATAAGGACTTGATGATATTTCAGTGGCATATTTTGTAAACTCAAGAAGTGCTAAGAGGCCTTATGTGGTGATGAATGCCTTGGAAAGCAGGAGGCTCATGAGCTTGCAAATAGCTGAGCTACTGCATATCCTTGCAGTAAAACACTAAAATAAATGATCTAGATGAAAGTTTATCTACAAACATACTGTATGGTTACATATGTTAAATCATGCTTTAAAACCTTGGTATCTATACCTGTTTTTCATACTCTTTCAAAAGTTTCGAAGTCAGGTGTGTTGCTGCACTCAATTCATTCTAAGGAAAAAAGATCAGGATTCAAATTAGCACAATATTACAGACTGAGAAAATATTTTATTTGATGATATCTAGGCCACCTACATTTATTATCACTTCATATTATATACATTTTTTTTTTAATTCTCAGCAATGGAAAAAGAACTACCATTAAAAGTGTTTCAAAACAAAA
>NW_022196915.1:13417785-13419688 GCF_008632895.1 Mastomys coucha
TAGTGGAGCATGTGTCCTTATTATATGTTGGGGCATCTTTTGGGTATATGCCCAGGAGTGGTATAGCTGGGTCCTCAGGAGAACTATGTCCATTTTTCTGAAGAACCACCAGACTGATTTCCAGAGTAGTTGTACTTGCTTGCAATCCCACCAACAATGGAGGAGTGTTCCTCTTTCTCCACATCCTCGCCAGTAGTTACTGTCACCTGAGTTTTTTGATAGTAACCATTCTGACTGGTGTGAGGTGGAAATCTCAGGGTTGTTTTGATTTGCATTTTCCTGATGACTAAGGATGTTGAACATTTCTGTAGGTGCTTCTCCACCATTCAAGTTTCCTCAGTTGAGAATTCTTTGTTTAGCTCTGTACCCCCTTTTGTATATATTGGATATTAGCCCTCTATAGATGTAGGATTGGTAAAGATCTTTCCCCAATCTGTTGGTTGTCACTTTGTCCTACTGACAGTGTCCTTTGCCTTATAGAAGCTTTGCAATTTTATGAGGTCCCATTTCTTGATTCTTGATCTTAGAGCATAGGCCATTGGTGTTCTGTTCAGGAAATTTTCCCATGTGCCGTGAGTTTGAGGCTCTTATCCACTTTCTCTACTAGTTTCAGTGAATCTGGTTTTATGTGGAGGTCCTGGATCCACTTGGACTTGACCTTTGTACAAGGAGATAAGAATAGATCGATCCAGTTGGGCAGTGATGGTGCATGCCTTTAATCCCAGCACTTGGGAGGCAGAGGCAGGCAGATTTCTGAGTTCAAGGCCAGCCTGGTCTACAAAGTGAGTTCCAGGACAGCCAGGGCTATACAGTGAAACCCTGTCTCAAAAAACCAAAAAACCAAAAAAAAAAAAAAAGAAGAAGAAGAACACACATGGTATGCACTCACTGATAAGTGGGTATTAGCCCAAAAGCTCAGGAGAACGAAGACTGAAGTGTGGATGCTTCAATCCTTCTTAGAAGGGGAAACAAAAGACTCACAGGAGAAAATACAGAGTCAAAGTGTGGAGCAGAGACTGATGGAAAGGCCATCCAGAGACTGCCCCTCCTGGGGATTCTATCCCATATACAGTCACCAAACCCAGACATTATTGTGGATGCCAAGAAGTGCCTGCTGACAGGAGCCTGATATGGCTGTCTCCTGAGAGGCTCTGCCAGAGCCTGACAAATACAGAGGTGGATGCTTGCCGCCAACCACTGATTGGACTGAGGATGGGGTCCACAATGGAGGAGTTAGAAAAAAAACTGAAGGAGTTAAAGGGGCTTACAACCCCATAGGAAGAACAACAATATCAACCAACCAGACTCTCCCCCGCCCCCAGAGCTCCCAGGGACTAAACCACCAACCAAAGAGTACACGAGGAGCAACCCATGGTTCCAGCTTCATATGTAACAGACGAGGGCCTTGTCAGGCATTAACGGGAAGAGAGGCCCTTGGTCCTGTGAAGGCTCAATGCCCCAGTGTAGGGGAATGCCAGGGAGGGGAGGCAAGAGTGGGTGGTTGGGTGGGGGAGCACCCTCATAGAAGTAGGGTGCTGGGGGGATGAGTTGGGGGATTCCGATGGGAAAACCAGGAAAGGGGATAACATTTGAAATGTAAATAAAATATCCAATAAAAAAATAAACGGTTAATAAAGGCAATCTTTACAAGTAAATGTAACAAAAATTTGTCTCATGAATCTAAAATAAAGGCATTGAACTTAAGTGAATATGTTACCAGGCATTTCTATAGGAAATGATAAATTTCTTTTGTTAAATTGTTTACTGAAAAGACAGACCTTTCTCCACTGAAAATCTTTAGTACCTGTGTCAAATATTAAATGTCATATTTTATGCAAAAGAAAAAAGAAAAAAAAGGAAATGCAAACAGAAGAGAGGCACTGTCACAAAAAAAAAAAAAAAA
>NW_022196915.1:13419698-13444250 GCF_008632895.1 Mastomys coucha
AAAAAAAAAAAAAAAAATTAGCAATGTTCCAGATGTTTTTTTAGACACAGACTCATGTAGCTCAAAACTGCTATGTAGCTGAGAATGGCCTTGAACTCCTGAACCCTCCTGCCTGTGCCTCACAACTGCTGAGATTACAGACATACACCACCATACCCAGCTTCAGATGTGTGCTTTTTACCTGAGCTTGGTTTTGCCTTGAGGGTCTCTGCTAGTGAAAACTAAATATTTAATATATTTAAAGCTAGAAGTAAACTGTACTTTTTTGTCAACAAAATTTGTAGAGTCTATATGAATGATGGATTATTCTTCAATCTAGAGAACATGAGCATTCAATAACATCACAATGTGTTTAACAGAGGACATAAGCAACAAAGCCAAATGAAAGGTATTTTGATTAATTCAGGGTTTTTATCATTCATAATATAATAATACTTCACTTATTAACTGAACATCTTGGTTAGAATAAAGCCTTATAAATGGACATCTTGGTTAGAATAAAGCCTTATAAAACCTATTACAATGGAGGGAAAAAACAACTATATAACAATAGGTAGGAATAGAAGAAAAACAAAATTGATACACTTAACTAATTCCAAATAAAGTACATCAACAGAGCCGGGCAGTGGTGGTGCATGCCTTTAGTCCCAGCACTTGTGAGGCAGAGACAGGCGGATTTCTGAATTCAAAGCCAGCCTGGTCTACAGCCAGGACAATACAGAGAAACCCTGTCTCAAAAAACCAAAAAAAAATAAATAAATAAACAAACAAGCAAACAAAAAAAAATCAATAGAACACAGGCTGTGTTAAAGCTAATAAATTATACAAATGCAGGCTCAAATTTTGTGTCTATTTTGCAAGAAAAATTAATCATAGCCTTCTAGTAACTAGAGGCTGGCTACTTTCAAATCCTTTACTCAAACAACAAAAACAGGGGTTTCTTAAAGTTAAAAGCATGATTAAGGAAAATACAATAATATGGGGTCTTCAGTGAGTTCCAATAAGTAAGCTCTTGGGCTGGAGAGATAAGCTCAGTGGTTATGAGCAATGACTGCTCTTCCAGAGGTCTTGAGTTCAGTTCTCACAACCATTTGTAATGGAATCAAATTCCTTCTTCTGGTTTATCTAAAAACAGCTACAGTGCACTCATAAACATTAAAATAATAATAACAAAAGCAACAACAACAACAAGAAGCTCTCACTATGTTTGAAGAGATGGGACAGATGCTTCAATCTTGACATTTTTTTAGTACAAATCTAACAGAAATATAAGTTCTATAATATACTTAGTATATTCATTCATCCTTTCAACAGATACTACTCTGGGCCTAAGAACAAGTAAGGTATGTAGCAGTACATCACGAAGACACTACCTCTGTCCTCATGTGCTGAGAGATTCTCTTTTAAGCAGCATTGTTAGCTTTAGTTCTTTACCTGTGCATCATAAATCCGATGCATAGCTTGATACAACTGGTTCATATAATTGGAAATAGCAGTAGCATCTTCTTCAAATACACCCAGTAAAGATCTTGTCTGTAAAACACAAAAAACAAAAAACATAAATCAGTATATAAATCAACTGGTGAAACATTTTTTTCTAAAAGCAGTAAAATACTAGAACTCTAGTAATTCTGACTTTTCATCTATTTAAACTCTTTTGATAACAATGTCAAGAAGTCAAAGGATTTATTCTGCTTCACTTTATTAAAAAAGGGGGTAGTGCATACCCTTCATCCCAGTTCTTGGGTGGCAGAGGCAGGAGGATCTCTGTGAGTTTGAGGCCAGCCTGGTCTACAAGTGAGTTCTAGGATAGCCAGGGCTACACTGAAACACTGCCTCAAAAAAACAAAACAAAGTAGTAGTATAAGCAAGAATGGCAAAGTTGTGTTGTGGATAGTCCTGGTGCTGTTTGTATTTTGATGTTAATTCTGCTTTTGGTGGGGGGCTGCAGATGAACAGGTACACACAGGTGACTTCTGATGAACCTTCTCCCACCTTAACTTGTAAAATAAAGGCTAGAGCTGGTGATTGGGCAGTGGAAGGGAAGGTGGAGCTGAAAAGTTTGGGGGAGAAGGAGGAAAGGGAAGAGAGAGGGAGAAGAGAAGTAGAAGGAAGAAGAAGAGGAAGAAGAAGACGAGAAGGAGGAGAAGGAGGAGAGGAAGATGGAGCATGTGGCCTGGAGAAACTGCAAGTTATAAGGGATCTCATAGCTGGGGAATAGAGTAGTGTAGTGGTAGATCTGCCCAGTCTAGGTGCACAGCTTGTATTCATATTAATTTGAGTTGTATTTTCTTTGCCTGGGCTTATTTGGCTTGGAGATTTACTGCAACAAATGTGTGTGCTGTAATCCTGCAATTAAACCTAAAAGCAGGAACAATGCATGAAGGCCATATTTTTAAAAAAAAGAGAACAATTAAAGCTCAAAATCCAAAGGATGACACTATCTCTCCATACCAAATACACAACAGAGTTTGTTCATTTTAGATAGAGTCAAGCTGGCCTCAAACTCATGGTGATCCTTCTGTTTCAGCCTCTGAGGTGCTAAGACCACAGATGTAAGCCACCACAAGCTTGGACAAACTTTATATTTTTATTCACTAACTTATTCAAAGGAGTAACAAGCAATTAGGTGTGTGGAGTATGTTGCAAGACCTTCTGTGACATATGACACAGTCTCCATACTCTACTCCTCCAAGACTTGCTTTCCCTCTTAGCATCTTGCCTCAGCCTCTTAGTAGCCAGATGTAACAAACTCTTCTTGACTCTCCTGTTCTACAGTAATAATAATATTTTTTCTCCTTCAGATTTTTTGCCAGACTGGTATGTTTGGGGTATATAACTTTAAAGACCCTTATATTTGATTAATTAGGTTTGGACTGTGCAAACATTGTGGGGGAAAAAAAATTTTAAAAAAATGAGTGACTCTAGCTGAGACTCCTAGCAGTTGGGGATATGGAGACTGTAGCCAGGTGGGACTTGCAGTAGAGGCAGTGGGACACCACCCCACCCATAAAATCTCTGACCCAAATATATAAAAAGATATTCAGGAATAAAGATGGAGTTGAGAATGAGAGACCAGCCAGCCAATGACTGACCTAACTTGAGACCCATCCCTTGAAGGTGAGCCAACCCCTGACACTATTAATTTTACTCTGCTATGTTTGCAGACAGCAGCTTAGCATAACTGACTCCTGATTAAACACTGAGCGGAATTCAGGGAGTCTTGTGGAAGAATGGGGGATAGGATCGAGGGAGCCAAAGAGGTCAAGGACTCCACAAAATAACACAGAATATATACAGAGTCAACTAACCTGGGCCCATGGCGGCTCACAGAGACTGAACCACCAACCAAAGAACATTCAGGGACTGGACCTAGGTCCCCTACATTTGTAGAAGATGTGCAGCTTGGTCTTCATGTGGGTCCCCTAGCAACTGAAACGAGGGCTGTCTCTTACTGTTTCCTGCTTTTGGATCTCCTTCCCCTAGCTGGACTGCTTTGTCAGGCCTCAGAAAGAGAGGATGTGCTTAGTCCTGCTGAGATTTGATATGCCAGGAAAGGTTGGTACCCATGGGGGGACCTCCACTTCTCTGAGGAGAAAAGGAGGAGGTATTGGGGGGAGGGGTCTGTGAGGGAAAGACTAGGAGAAGGGGGGGCTGCAATCAGGATAAATTAATGAACAACAATAACAAAACAACAACAAAAGAACCAGAGAGCCAGACAGTGGTGGTGCACACCTTTAATCCCAGCATTCGAGGTAGAGAGACCTCCAAGTTCTAGGCCACCCTGGTCTACAGAGAGAGTTCCAGGGCAGGCAGGAATACACAGAGAAACCCTGTCTCCAACAAACAAGCAAGCAAGCCAGCGATATAGCTGAATTCAAGCCCCAACAATAAAAAACGAATCTTAAAAAGGTAAGTACAATTCAGGACCTTCCATGTCTTCCAAGCTCTAACTTCTTTACTCACCAAGTAATGAGCCGCTGTGTTGGGACTGGAGGAGCTATAGCAGTAGCAATCCTGTCTACTTAACTACTAGGCCAGGGTCCTACCACTGACCCACACCCTTAGTCCAATGAGTCACCCTTCATTAGGACTGAAAGATCTAATTTTAAAAAAAAGTACACTAGGAGATTGAGAGTTTTCATATTCTTGGTTATTCTTATTGGATTATTTTATTGATAAACTGAGATAAAAATATATACACAAAAGAATTAATCGCAGCCCTATTACAAATACAACAATGGGAGCTGGAGATGCTGGATATGGAGAACAGTTGCAACTATTCTGGAGGCTGAGGCAGGGGGATCTCTCAAGCTATCCTGAGCAACACAAGATTTTCCTCTCAAAACAAAACAAGGATCTTTTTTTTTTTTTTGGTTTTTCAAGACAGGGTTTCTGGAACTCACTCTGTAGACCAGGCTGGCCTCGAACTCAGAAATCCACCTGCCTCTGCCTCCCAAGTGCTGAGATTAAAGGCGTGTGCCACCACCGCCCGGCTTAACAAGGATCTTTTTTAAAGACATGAAAGTAAAAGGACTAGCTGGAAAGAGGAAGAGGGAAAAAGGAGGGATGGCAAATATAATAAATATGGAAATGCCATAATAAAACTCATTGTTATGTTATTAATATGTGCTAATAAAAACATTTTTAAAAGATAAGCCTGTTAATCACTTAAGGAAATATACAGTCTAGGAATTTTAAATTGAGAACACTGAAGACATTTAAGCTATTAAGCATCCATGTAAAAAGCTGGGTATAGTGGCAGGTGCATGTAATCCCAATGCCAGGAAGGCAAACAGATCCAGCCCAGTCAGCCTAGCGGACACAATCCCATGAGAGACTCAGGTCTCAATGGGAGATAGTATCTCAAAAAAAAAACAAGCTAGGCTGAGGCTGAGGAGGAACAACTCCTGAGGTCATCCTCTAGCCTCTACATGTATGCACTTGCACATACTAGGGCTGGGAAGGTGGCTCAGTAGACTAAAGCCCTTACCCTTCAAGCTTGAGGACCAGAGTCCAGGTGCCCTAGAACCCTCATAAAATCTGGGCAGGTATGGAGGTCACACGTACTCTCAGAACTTGTAAGACAAAGACAGGATACCTGGGGCAAGCTGGCTAGACAAGCTGAATTTGCAAACCCAGGGTTCTAAGAAAGACCGTGTGACAGTAAATAGATGGAAAGCAATCAAAGAAAATACATCAATTTTGAGTCTCATGCACATGAGCACATATTCACAGAGATGCAAACACAATACATACATACATGTACAACACATATACAAAAAATAAATAAAAGCAAAACTGAGGATTTATCTTAGTAGTACAGCATTTGCCTATCAAGTGCAAGGTCCTGGGTCCAGCCCCCAATAAGAAATCACTGTTTAAATTAAAAAACAGGGGCTGGAAAGATAAATCAGTGGTTAAGACATTGACTGCTCTTCTAGAGAATCCAGGTTCAATTTCCAGTACATCTTGGCTCAAAACCATCCAGTTCCAGGGGATTCAACACCCTCTTCTGATCTCTGTTAAACACATGCAAATGGAACACCCTTATACTTAAAAACAAATTTCAAATTAAAAGACAGCAACAATAACAACTGAAAGTCCTTAAGGCTTAAGCTTTGCAGTTAAATACTCAGCAGACAAAGACAAGAGGAAGCTCAAGTTTGAGGCTAGTCTGAGCTACAGAATGAGACTGACTCAAGTTGTAAACTACTTATGTGGAAAATTCAGGACTCTACATCGAAAACCATAGATAGGGCACTGTGTAACCCATTCTCTTTATAGTCTTTATTTGGGCTATAAAAAGTCAGCTGAATAAAAGAAGTTCAGACATTGTACTGAGTCTTAATTTTAAAAAAGAAAAACGATAAAATTCTTCTGACCAACACAACCACAAAATTGTAGCAAATCATCTGAAATAAATACATCTTAAGACTTTACTCTGAAAAAGTCATTAAGCACAATTTAAACTACGAGATAAACCAAAATGTGGCTTTCTCTTTCTCGAATTGACTGATAAGAATACATTACCTCCTTGCAACTGGCCTATAAAGATAGCCTTCAGAGAAAAGAATAAATCAATTCTACAATCAGAGCGCAATTTCAACTTGGAAATCAAACTGGCACAAAATACATGGCAAAAGTGCCATCCAGGAAAACGAGCTCTTCTCTTTTCCTTTCTTTTTGGTTGGAGGGGCAGATATTAAACTACAAATGCATATGAAGTATGCATTTCTCAGCAAGTAATATTTTAAAGAATCTACCTGCAACAGAGTTTTATATCCCTTACTATACATAAAGGCTGGCATAAGGATGAAATTTACACAAGTTAGAGGCCCCAACACCTTTTAATACATAACTGATTTCATTAAGTACTGAAAAAGAAATCCAACAAACGGTTCTATTTTCCTATACTGTCTTCATCCAGAGCAACCACACCAGCATCATCCTTAACACACAAAAACAGGGCTTTCATTTTGATGAGTTTATTCGGGCCAATCTGCTACGCTAAAGCTCAGCCTCCCCGAAGCAGCGTAGGCGCCTTCCGTCACCCGCAGTGCACAGCTCCAGTGACAGTCACCAGCCTGAGACTCGGGCACGGACACAGGACGGGGAGCAAGGCACGCACTCCTGCTTCCACCGGCGTTTCACACTCCGCCTCGCAACCCCTTCTTAAGAAAACTAGCTCCTGCCGTTCCCCGAAAGCCGGGCCTCCTCCGAAAACGCCAAGGCCAGGACTTATCTCACATCCTATCATCGCGATAAAAACAGCACCGCCCATGAAACCCAAAGGAGACTCGGCGCGGACTCAAACGCCAGGCCCCACCGGAGACAGCGGCGGCCGCTCGGTCTCCGCCCCGCCCGTGGCCCAGCCGCGCGAGTACGCGCGGGCCTCCAGCCCGGCCCGGAGTGTAGGGCGCGGCCCCGGGAAGACAGCGACCCCGGGCGGCGGTGCCCACCTGGGCCACGGGCACCTGAGGCTCCAGGCCCGCGCTAGGCCGCGCGCTGTCCTCGGCCGCCGCCCGCGCCTCACCTGCGGACTGTCCTCCAGGGTCTCTTCAATGGGCAGCTTGTCGATCCCCGGCATCGTGGCGAAGGCTGGGCGGCGGCAGGACACTCGGCAGCCGCCCACAGCTCCGCGCGCGGCCCCGCCTGCAGCAGCTGACCCGGTCCGCCCTCTCTTAGGCGCCGCCGCCCCAGCCCAGAGCTCAGCGGCCGCCGCGAGGGAAATCCTGCCTCCCTAGGACCACTAGCCCCGCCTTCAGCTCACCCATTGGCTCGCTGCAACGTCTGTCAACGCTACGGGGCTGGCCAGGAATTCCTCCCCGTTTCCCTGTCGGCGGGCTCTCCACCGAGCGGTGGCCCCGCGGATCGTGCTGTGTGGGAGCGTCGACCTCCGTCGTCGGGCGCGCGTAGTTGAGTACGTAGGGGACTGTCTGAGTCACGCTGGCTCACAGCTAACTTGAACCTGGAGTGAAGACCGCCCGAGGGGACCTGAGGCAGTTTTACTTCTGCACCATACTTCGTCTGCAATCTTAGAGAAACTCCTACACCTTGGCGCCTGTAACCTTCCCAACCCTGCTCTAAGTTCTCAGTCTTAACTCCTCACAAATCTGTGAAATCCGAAATTGTGTCATTAACGGGGTTTACAGTTAATTTGTAGTAGTAGACCCTAAACCGTTTTTTTTTCCTGGACACCTGGCTCTCAGCATCAGTTCAAAACCCTTGATTTTGTTGACTTTAGTTCTTACCTCGCCTATCACAAAGGAAAACGTCTTTTTAAATAAAAAATTTAAAGATACATTTACTGGAGGACTTACCTCCGTCATTAAAGTGCTTCTCTCGCAAACCGATGTCATTTCTGTTTCACCAAAAAGGTTTGGCAGAGACCCAAAGAGCTTCTTTGGTCTCCTTGACTGTAGAATGACGCTCACACAGTTGGAGATTTGACATGTAAGGATTAGAACACTGTTATGTTTTGTTGTGTTTTATGGATTCAGCCTTGATGCACCCTTTTCTCCAGCTTCACACGTTCTTTATTTCTCTGAAGTGTTGTACAAAGAGTTTATCGATACACAGAAAAAAAATGACAAAATCATTATTATTTCCCCCAAAAAATCTACCCATTAACCCACCAGTCCATTCCACTGTCATTCAAAAAGTATGATATGCTGAGAGAAGAGCGTTAGCTTCCTGGTTCTCCAGCTGCTTTGAACCAAATCCAGACACTGGAGCAAATCCAAATATGGTAATGAAGATGAAGTTGCAAGTTTACCAGATTTTTCCCATGATTTCTTGAAAGATAAAAATTTTGTTTCAGAAGTTTTATGGTAGATTTGAATTATAGTCCCACAGAATTACCTTCAGTGATATGGTCCTTTTATGCGAATCCATCCCTTAAATTCTCAAATAGTCACCCTTCTTTAGTTTTGAAGAAAGATGGTTTGGAGCCAAATCTTCCGTTGTATGAAAGATTCCCACTTGTATTATGGGTATTTTATTCTTGATATTTCTTTCTTACTCAGCTACTACGAGCACAATGCACCTGGCTGTAAAGAGGCAAAACTTTCAAGTAAGGTGTGTTGACACATGTCCATATTCCCAGCATTCCCAGCATTCAGGAGGCAGAGGTTCAAGGATCCTTGCAAGTTGAAAGCTGCCTGGTCTTGAAGACTAGCCAGGACTACACAGACCCTGTGCCAGAGAGAGATGGGGAGGGGGAATAGAGAAGGAAGAAGAGAAAGAAAGCTTTCAAGATAGTGACCTTCTTGATTAATCTGTAATTTGTAAAAGGAAAGAAAAAGGAGGATAAAGATAATTGATAATAATTAAGAATAATAATTAGCAAAGAATGAGAAACACACTGGTGGTGGTGTAACAAGAGGAATTAACCAGCAACCCAAAGGGGAGGAGAAAAGAGAGAGAGAGAAAGAGAGAGAGAGAGACTGATTCTATTTAGCATCTGAATTATCTGAATGTGATAATATCAAATTAAATACTTTTCTTTGTTATAAGTCTTTCCGAACTGTTCTGTAGAGGGGTCTCAAGATACTCTTATCTTAAAGGGGCATGAGCAGGGCGGTGGTGGCCCACGCCTTTAATCCCAGCACTTGGGAGGCAGAGGCAGGCGGATTTCTGAGTTCGAGGACAGCCCGGTCTACAAAGTGAGTTCCAGGACAGCCAGGGCTACACGGAGAAACCCCATCTTGAAAAATAAAAAGATAAAAAAAATTTAAAAAAAAAGGGGGGACCATGAAATTCTCTCCATGCCTAGCTGGTTATAAAATAAAGAACAAACTGTTGATGAGTTACATTAGGAGCTAGTTTAGGGCTGGAGAGATGGCTCAATGGTTAAGAGCACTGGCTAGTCCTTTCAGAGGTCCTGAGTTCAATTCCCTGCAACCACATGGTGGCTCACAACCATCTATAATGTGATCTGATGCCCTCTTCTGGCACACAGGTGTACATGCAGATAGAGCACTCATACAAAAAAATAATTTTTTTTAAAAAAAAAATGTAGTTTAATCAGATTATAAAATTTTAAAACTAGAAAGTGCCCATAACTTTAATTGACTGAATACCTTGTTCATCCAAATGTATATTTTCACTTATTATTTTAAAACAGCTCTAAGGCTGAAAAATTTATATTTTCTTTTGATAACCAAAAAGTTAGTGGGATTTTGCTTTGTTTAGTTTTGGGGAGAGAAAGGAGTTGTTTTATTTTTGAGACAGTCTCTTGTAGCCCAAGCTGGCTTTAAACTTTCTATGTAACAAAGGGTGAACTTGAACTTCTGATCCCCTGCTTCCATCTCCTGAGTGCTGAGACAGCAAGATCTGCCATCGTACCTGATTTTATGTGGTGCTGGAGATGAAGCTCAGGACTTCATGCATACTAGGAAACTTGAAGCAACTGGTTATTTTGATGGAAAGCAAATTAGGATTAAGCAGCACCCGTCAAAGAATTCTTAGAGATATTTTACACATATAATTTATTGAAACATTTCACACATGCAATTTACAACAAAAAGACATACAATCCCATTAATAGACTTGTTAATTACTAGTCTGAAATTATATTTGGTCTTCTTATAATTAGGCTTTTACATAATAGTCCTTGAAGTGCTGCTCTGTACTTTATAACAGGGAAGAATGTAACAGCTCAAAAGACTTTGAGACTTTACTTTAAAAAATTATCCCTTTAGGGGCTGAAGAGATGTCTCAGGAGTTAAGATCACTGGCTGCTCTTCCAGAGGACCTGGGTTCAATTCCCAGCACCCACATGGTGGCTCACAACCATCTGTAACTCTATTTCCAGAGGATCCAACACCCTCTTCTTGCCTCCATGAACGCTGCAAACACATGACACACAGATGTGCATTCAAGCACACACATACACATAAAATAAAATAATAAAATACAAAACAATTATTTAAACCAGGTATGGTAGCCAACACCTTTAATCCCAACACTGAGGAGGAAGAAGCAGGTGGGTGTCTGTGAGTTCAAAGACAGTCTGGTCTACAAAGCAAGTTCCAGGACAGCCAAGGCTATTACACAGAGAATCCCTGTCTCAGAAAACAAATAACAACAACAACATGTATCCCTCTAGGTTAATGGTTTCCAAATATTCTCACACCACATATAAAAGCCATCTCAAAGATTGTTAGCAGACAATTTCCTAACCCCGATAAGAACTCCTGCTATAGTGCAGAGTGGACCTAAGAGCCTGTGTCAGAAAACCTCTGTCAAAGGCAAGATAGAGAATGATCTTTTCTTCTCCAAATAGCCTTGCACTTTAGAAGTTATCCAGTTAGCACTAGGGTTACAACTCAGTGGCAGAGTGTGTCTTCAGCATGTGCAAAGCCTTGGTTTGAGTCCCCAGCACAACATTTAAAAAACAGTAATACAGACAGAAGAGTAATTCCCAGTGGCCAGAATGGTGAAAGGAGCCTCAATTCTGGAATCTTCTTGAAAGGCAGGAAACTGTCTGCACAAATAGCCTCTCAAAGACTTCACCCATCTGAAATTTGGAGGGATTAATGAGCCTTTTAGGAATATAATGTAGGGGGCTGGAGAGATGGCCCAGCAGTTAAGAGTACTGACTGCTCTTCCAGAGGTCCTGAGTTCAATTCCCAGCAACCACATGGTGGCCTACAACCATCCATAATGAGATCTGACGCTCTCTTCTGGAGTGTCTGAAGACAGCTACAGTGTACTCACATCTCATATGTAATAAATAAATACTTTTTTAAAAAAGAAATATAATGTATAAGCTAGGCATAGTAGTGCACACCTGTAGTTCCAGTGCTCAAACACACACACACACACACACACACACACTCACAAAATACTTTTGAGTGTCACAGTAGTGGGACTTACAGATTGTTAGTTAGCTGTACAAAAGGCTGAAGTTGTAGCTCAGTGGGTAGAATGCTTGTCTAGCATGCATGAAGCCCTGAGCTTCATCTCCAGTACCACATAAAATAAGGCATTGTGCTCCCCCACCGGCTCGCCCTTTCTGCCTGGCGGCTGTTGGCCACCAACCTGAGGGGAGATAGGAAGCAGAGGCAGAGACCAGGGTTCTTTTGGGTGACCATGAATATGTACAGAATGACCTCCAGAGATGAGTCTATTTTATTGTTTCAGGGGTAGGAGAAGTAAGGGCTGTTTTAGGGGTACGATAGAAAGGACTAATGTCATGTCATGTCATGTCATCAAGCAAGCAGGAAAAGCTAATCAGTTATACTACAGCACCTAATAACGATGCAGGCCGGAAGCCAGAGTGGCACGTGTGAGGGACGTTATGTAACCTTGAAGAAAGCTCTGTACAAGATCACTTTTCAGACAAGGCCAGACAAGACCAGCCACCTGTATTCAGGGACACTCTCCAGACAAAGACAGGCAGAGACAGGGAAGCTCTGCTGTGAAACAGAATCTGCCATTTTGTGCCAAGCTCGGAAAGCCATCTGGGCATAGGGGACTTCTACCTCCATAGCAAGGTTCCCCAGGACAAGGCACAGTGGCAGATCTTTAACATACAGCTGAAATGAACCAAATTCAAGAAATGGATATATGAAATGGTAATTTGGAAGCTCAAATCATGCCACCTGGTTTTTAAAAAACCAATTGCCTTTTAAGACAAAGAGTATTAATTTGTTTCTTTGCTCAGACCAGAAACTTTGGTGTGCATTTCTTTTTTTTTTTTAAGATTTATTTATTATATGTAAGTACACTATATCTGTCTTCAGACACTCCTGAAGAGGGTGTCAGATCTTGTTACCGATGGTTGTGTGCCACCATGTGGTTGCTGGGATTTGAACTCAGGACCTTCAGAAGAGCAGTCAGTGCTCTTACAGGCTGAGCCATCTCTCCAGCCCTGGTGTGCATTTCTTACAGGGAGGGTGGGAGAGAGCCTGGATTATGAGCTCTTGGTTAGGTGTGATGGAGTGTACCTATCTATTTTGGAATCCTATCTCCAGCACTTAGTAGCTCTGTGACTTTAATCAAGTTACTTCTCTGTCGTCTGAGAAATGAGGCTTAATAAAGGAAAGCTACATTGTAGAATTGCTAAAATAACCAATGAGCTTTAAGTAGTACCTAGTACAATAAACAATCAGTACAAAAAGATACCTGTCTTTTTAATATCTACTTTCAAGTATTAAAATGCTTTTTTTTTTTTTTTACTGACGCTTTTCCTTTATCATATCCAAAGAAAACATGTATTCTGAATCTGAACTATTATCTTAGGGAGTTCCAATGCCATTTTACACAAAACAACTGTTGCCTTCACTAATGTTTTACTACTGTGATTTAGGAACTTCTGTGGCTGAAACTAAGATTTAAAAATAAATAAGGTGCTTTCAGCCTGTTTTCTTTTCTTTGGTTGTTTTTGATCTTCTGTCTTTCTTTCTCTCTCTCTCTTTTTTTCCTGACAGGGGCTCATACAGCCCAGGTTGACCTCAAACTCCCTTTACAGGCCAGGTTAACCTTGACTTCTGATTCTTTTACTGCTACATACAGAGCTGAGATTACAGACATATACCATCACCCTTGGTTTTCTTAGTCCACCTTAATCCATTTTCTCTTGGTATAACTCAGTGCCATGGATGAATTTGTAAAGAAGAAAGATTTGTTTGGTTCGTGGAAGACGAAGATGCCCAACACTGCCCAGCCATGTCCTAGAGGGCCTTCTTGCCATTTGAGGCTCTGCATAGAGTCCCATCATGGCAGCCCAGAATTCATAGCAAGGCAGAACACCCTAGGTCATGTCTCTGTTTCCCGTTTTATAAAACCAGAGTCCCGTTGACTTTGTACCTCACCTTTATGGCCTCGTTTAGTCTATCAGAATCTCATCATCAAATACCATAGTTAAATAAACTTTCTTTCTCTCCTCTCCGTTCCCTCCGCCTGGTTGTTGTTGTTGTCGTCGTCGTCGTCGTCCTCCTCCTCCTCCTCCTCCTCCTCTTCCCTACTTCCAATCTATGTATGTATGTTATGTGCATGTGTGTGCATTGGGGTAGGATGGCTGCCCTTGCTCATGAATGCCCACATAGAAGCCAAAAGTCCAATTAGTATCTGTCTCCAGTTCTCCACCTTACTTTTTGAGATGAAGTCTCTCACTGAATCCAAAGCTTGCTATTTTAGGCTAGTCTAGCTGGCCAGCAAATCTAGAATCTGCCTGTTTCTTCCCCGCCCCACCAATATGGTTACAAATGTAAAATACCACTTCTATCTTTTGTGTGGGTGCTGGGTATCCAAAGTCAGGTCCTCTTGCTTGCAAAGCAGGAACTTTACCTGCTGTTGACTCTCCAGCCCTTCCCTTTCTTAATACCTCACAATGGGGATTAAATTTCAACAGGAGTTTTGGTGAGAACATTCAAACCACAGCATTTGTATTTTGATATTCTAGAGAAAGCATATACCAACAAGCAAAACACTCACTGTAATGACTATCTGATGTTTTATATGTTTCTCTTTGGGAGAGGTTTGGAATTACCTCAAAGTTTAAAAAGATGCATGGTGGAGAATGAGAGAACTCATCAGCCGCAACACTTAGGAGATCAGACCCTGCACCTTGCCTGGGCAACAGGGTAGAGGTGGCCCTGGTTGCCTGGGTTTCTGGTAAGCCAATCCAAAGGGCCTGAGAGCAGGAGACCTGGCTCTTGACCCTTGCTGGCTTCAGCATTGGATAGGCTGGCCACAGCAGGGAAGGAAAGCTTGCCTAGGTGGTGTGGGTGCAGAAGAACTGGCAAGCTGCCAGCTCACATACCTCTCAGGCCCAGATCTAGGGCTTCACCAATGAACTGCTGGAGTCCATGAAGGGGCCAAGCCTTACAGACTCAAAACTACAGGGTCTCCATGACACAGATGAACAACAGGATATCCGAGAAGAGTCTCAGTGAGGTTCCTGTATTGATAGTATAACAGAAGCCAGAGGCCTCCAAAACAGAGGAATGACTCACTGCAATGAACATTTACAAGCAAAGAAAACTGGACAAAATGGTACACTGTGGGACATACTGTGACACACTACAGCTTCCACAAGGAGATAGAGAGGCGGGGAGGGCTGGTACAAGGGGAGGAGGAGATGAGTGGGATTGGGGTGAATGTTGTGAAATTCACAAAGAATCAGTAAAAATGTTTTTTTTGTTTTTTTTTTTTTTTTGGTTTTTTTTTTTTTTTTTTGTTTTAAGAAGGATTCATGGCCTTTGTGACACTTTTTATGACACTTTTTATGATACCTTTACCAGCGTCAGAGTTCTGGAAGACTGGGAGAAAGGGGAAGAGGTTGCTGTCAGCGAAATCAGTATATCCTGTGAGTGTTTCACAGCTGTAGACGTCTTAACTTTTACAAAACACTAAGCGAGGCTTAAAAACAAAACAGGGTAACTGAGAATTGACTAAGCCACAACTTATATCGCCCAGTTAGTGCAAGTCAGCCTCAGAGTTGATGAGCACATCCTTGCCTGAGCACTAGGTGGCGGTGTTTAGTTTGAGAATTCAAACTACCTCAGGGGATAACTGTCTTTATTCAGCAAATATTTATTCTGTACCGAGCCAACCATTAACAATCTCTGCCCTTGTGGAACGACTTAGAAGGTCATAAGGTATGGTGACGAGAAAGACTGTTAAATAAATAAATAAAAAGATACTTAGAAATTAGTACGTTAGAAACTGCAGTGAAAATTGAGCAGGAAAATGGAATGGGGGGCACTGACAATTTTAAGTAGGATTGTTAAAGTACCCTTCATTGAGAAGGTGACATCAGACCAGAAACTTGAAATCACGAGAGTGAGCCATGGGGACATCTGAGAAAGAACATTCCAGTAGGAGACTGTGAGCACAAAAGCCAAAGCTCTGAGGCTGGCATGGCTTGGCCTGGATCAGGAATAGCACACAGGTCAAGGTAACTGGAAAAGATCAAGGAGGACAGGCTGAGAAACAGGTAGGGAGAGGGAGGAGTCCTCATCGTGTAAAATCCTGACACTCTGTGAAGATGGGCAGCAGTGTATACCCTGATTTCAAAACAAACTCACTTCAGTAGAAGTTGTAACTTGAAATAAATGAGTGAAATAAATCAAATCGGGTAAATCGATATTGTTTTAAATAAACTTAATACTTTATGAGATATACTCATTTAAAGGAAAGTTTTGTTTCAATGGCTTAGCCAAAAAGACAAAATGGGTGGCTTAAAAATAGAGGACAATGGTTTGCTTTGAAGATGGGTACAGAATACTTCCTCTCCCCCTCTGGCATAATTCAGTCCAGAGCCAATACATAGGGCCCAGATAAAGTAGGAATCTTTGGAGAATTAAGCAGCCCTCATGACTCATAGCAGGACATTTGAGTCCAATCATGAGGAGGAGGGTATTCCCACGTGCCCTTTAAAAAAAAAAGATTTATTTATTGTATGTATATGAGTACACACTGTAGCTGTACAAAGAGTTGTGAGTCTTCATCTGATTGTTGGGAATTGACTTTTAGGACCTCTGCTAGCTCCAGTCAACCCCACTCGCTCCAGACCAAAGATTTATTTATTATATTATAAATAAGTACACTGTAGCTGTCTTCAGACACCAGAAGAGGGCGTCAGATCTCATTACGGATGGTTGTGAGCCACCATGTGGTTGCTGGGATCCGAACTCAGGACCTTTGGAAGAGCAGTCCATGCTCTTACCCTCTGAGCCATCTCACCAGCCCCCATATACCCTTTTTAAGAACAGTGAAGAAGACTGCATTTGGGTGGAGAGATGGCTTGGGTCATGATATTAGTGCTGAAGTGGAACAAGAGAAGAATGTGCGTGAGAAAGCAATTTTCAAGTCCATACACAAAGAGAAGGGCTTTTGTGGGAGCAGGTATCTGACACAGAATGTCAAAACCCAAGGTGGAATGAAAATAGCCACAAAAGAAAGGAGCCGGGCCCCAGGTGTCTGAGCCCTGTGCCTCAGCATGAGATATGAGAGCTCCCACAGAGGCAGTAGCTGTGAGTCCACATGAGGCTTGTACCTGCCAGAGCACCTAGTGCTAACACAGCCTGTTGGTGCTCAAGTCATCTGAGGAAAGCCTCCATTCAGCAGGGCTCCCCAGGACAGGGCATCAGAACTCAAGAGAAGGAGGAAGGTATCTCACACGGGGGAAGGGGGGAGGGGAGGGGGAAGCTTTTCTATAAGCATAGAAAAGATGAATAAATGCACCTTTAAAAAGATGATTAAATGCATTGGGGATAATGGATGCCAGAATTCTTATTGTCAGAGAAGACAGTGACAACAGTGAAAAGTGAGAAAAATTAGAATGAGCCTTGTGGTGCTGGACTCAAACTAGAACATCCAAGGAAGCATATAGGTCCCAGTAAGTGTATAGAAATAAATATAGGTATCCCCATGTATATATCTCACACATAGTATGGTTCCTGCCTCTTTATTGAAAGTGCCTGGGAACACAGACAATCAATCCTTTATCTATGAACAGATATACAGCCCAGATCTTCCAAATACCATAACCCATTATAAAGTCCCAGGATTCATTGTAGGGAATAACTGGTTGTAGGACCAGAAGCAAGAGTAGAGAGACATGTGAGACATTTTGTTTTGCTAGAAAGTACAAAATGCCTTTCTAAAATTATATGGAGTGGGCCAGAGGTCTGGTTCAACACTTAAGAGCTCATACTGCTCTTGCAAAAGAAGGACCCTAGTTTGATTCCCAACACCCACGCTGGTTGGCTCATAACTGCTTACAACTCCAGCTCCAGGAGGATCTGATGCCTTTGGTCCCCTTTGGCACTTGTACTCTTATGCAAACACCCACCCACACAGGTTGGAAAGATGACTCTGTAGTTAAGAGCACTTGATGCTCTCAGAAGCCCTGGGTTCAGTTCCCAGTACCCACATGGCATCTTACAACCACCCTCAACTCCAGTTCCAAGGGATCCAACACCTCCTTCTGACCTTCAAAGGCGCCAGGCATACCTGTGTTACACCTTACACACAAGAGGCAAAACACTCACACATGGGCTGGAGAAATGGCTCAGAGGTCTGCTCTTCCAGAGGTCCTGAGTTCAATTTCCAGCACTCACATAGTGGCTCACAACCATCTATAATAAGATCTGGTGCCTTCTTCTGGGCTGGAGGTATACATGCAGACAGAACTATGTATACATAATAAACAAATCTTTTTTTTAAAATCTCATTTAAAGAAAAACACATACACGCCGGGCGGCGGTGGCGCACGCCTTTAATCCCAGCACTTGGGAGGCAGAGGCAGGCGGATTTCTGAGTTTGAGGCCAGCCTGGTCTACAGAGTGAGTTCCAGGACAGCCAGGGCTACACAGAGAAACCCTGTCTCGAAAAAAAAAAAAAAAGAAAGAAAGAAAAGAAAAAAGAAAAAAAGAAAAACACACACATGAAATTAATTTTTTAAAAATTTGACAAGAAATAGAATATTTAAAGTCTTACAGCATTTCCCTCACCAGTCATGATGAAGCATGATAAGAGAGTTCACTCCTCTCTTCCTAGCAACCAAGAGGCTGAGGCAGGAGTGTTGGGGACCCTTAGATTTATTCAGGCTAGGATGAGGGAGAGAAAAGGAAAGGAGAATCTCCAGGTTTCAGAGGGAGACAGATCAGATTTAAAACTGCAGAAGGAAAATCATCCCAAATGTAGGTGAGGAGGAATGCGGCCCCCGGAAGGGCTGCCCAAAAGCATCCTGGGCAGCAAAGACAAGGGGGCCACCCAGAAGGAACAGGGCAGCAGACAGATCATAGATGTAGAGGATGTTGAGTCAGAAGTACTGGAGGGAAATCTATGCTAGCTAGAGGAAGGATGTGAACTGCCCAAACTTTGTGCTAGCCAAGGCATTCCAAAATAAGCTAATGTGTGTGTGCTTTTCATTCTCAAAGCCAAAGAGTTCTTGAGAGGGTGGCTGGAAGCATCCAACCCATTGGGAGCAGAAAGTGGTGTAGCTAATCTACACAGGAGGATGACTAAGCTAAGGGCAGCCTGGGCTACATAATGAGACTGCTTCAAAATAGCTCAGTGATGGGGCGCTTGTCTACTAGCATAGAGCCCTGAGTTCCATCTCTAGTACAAAAGCATAAAGCATCTCCCCCACAAAATGCTCTGTTATTAGAAAAGATAAATAGTAACTTTACAGTGAAGAAGCCTAGAGGACACCATTTGCTTTCTTTTTTAATTCTTTGAGAACTTAATGTAGTCTATTTTAATCATATTCTTCCCATCTCCCAACTCCTCCAAGATTAGCCCCTCCCTTTCCCTACCAACTTCATGTCTAACTCCTTTTTTTCAAGACAGGGTTTCCCTGTGTAGCCCTGGCTGTCCTGGAACTCACTCTGTAGACCAGGCTGGCCTTGAACTCAGAAATCCCCCTGCCTCTGCCTCCCAAGTGCCACCACCGCCCTGCTCTAACTCCTTTTTTTAAAAGCCCATTAAATCCAATCTGTACTGCCAGTATACTCTTGGATGTGTGACCCTCTACTTGAGTGTGGTCAACCTGCCCGAGGCCACATCCTTAAAGAAAACTGGCTTTTGCTCTCCCTGCTGCTGTGGGTGGCTGCCAATAGTTCCCCAGTTAGGGACAGATCTTCATGCCCTCCTCCCCTCTCCATGATGGGATTTTGGCAAACACCATCGTAAACCTTCGGAGTTTAATGTTCCCACTCATAGGACAAATCAGAATTATATGCTACCTGATGGGAAATATGAAAAAAACATGTTATTGCCTCAGTGTTGGTCCTACTAAGTGTCCAACCTAAACCTAATCACAAGAAAACATCAGATGAACTTAACAAAAAAAGGGTATTCTAGAACGTAATATCAATTTCCTATGTGTTAAAGACCAAGGAATTGTGAGGCTCTTGCTGATCAAATAAGATTTCAATACACAATTGAAGGCAATGCCTCACTCTGACCAGATCTATGATTTGTGAATGGCAGTTGATGAAACCTGCATGGGATTTGATAATTACATGGCTGTGGTTTATCAGTGTTGATTTCCGGTCTTTGATGTTTGTGTTGTGGTAAGAGAGGAAAATCTTTGCAAGAAAAACACTGAACTACTCAGGAGTGATGAAGTATCACCTAGCAACTGTTCTCAAATGGTTGAGGAGGAAAAAGGATTTTTTGAAGCTTTTTCTTAAGTTTTAAGTTGCTTCAAAAATTAATTAGAAAACATGCATAGCTATGATCATGAATAGACCGATGAACATTTTAAAAGGTTTATTTATTTAGTGTATATGAGCATCCTGCCACTAACACACCAGAAGAGGGCATCAGATCTCATTACAGATGGTTGTGAGCCACCATGTGGTTTCTGGGAATTGAACTCAGGACCTATGGAAAAGCAGATAGTGCTCTTAACCACGAGTCATGTCTCCAGGCTTCCCCAATGAACATATTGTAATCAGTTGTTTTTTCTTAAGATATTTCTACTTCTTAAAGATATTAGTCATAAACAGGAGTCCTGACTCTAGAAAAGAAGACCTTGCAAGTCCTGGAAAGAGTGAGTCCTCTGGACACAAAGTAAAATATTCCTAAGATTATTTCTGCTCTTTTCTTCCCACACTATCAATATAATCTGTTTTTTATCTTTTTTTTTTTTTGGAGGTTTTATTTGTTTTAATTTTATGTGTGTGAGCGTCTTGCCTGAGCTACCACACGCAGTCAGTGCCAGTGGAGGTCAGAAGAGGACATTGGATTCTCTGGACTTGGAGTTATTGCAGATGGCTGTTAGCCACTACAACAACCACTACTTCTCTGTAAAAGCGGACAGTGCTCTTAACCTCTATGTCATGTCTCCAGCTCCTCAAACAGAATCTGTTTTGAATGGAGATCTATCTAACACTTAAAATTCATGTAGTGGACAGGTGAAATGGGTCTGGGAGTAACGGCGCTGGCTGCCACGCCTGATGACCCAAGTTGCTTCCTGGGAGCCAAGAGTTAATGGAAAGAACTGTATCACATGAGCTGTTCTCTGATCTGACATCCACATACATGCTGTGGCACACATGCAAGCACATATCTAGAATATAATTTTCAGGTAATAATCTCTCCTTTATCTAAATTCCTTTATTGATAATGCCATCACCCACCTGGCCTCCTAAGAACGAAATATGGGCATCACATTAACTTACTTCTCACCCCTTCATACACAGTACACTCATCACACATGTGTACACACAAACACATACACTCGCACATGCACACATGCACACAGATGCACATACAGAAGCACAGGTGCACAGGCACTCACACACAGGAACACATGCAGTCACATTCGATCACTCACACATGTGTGTGCATGCACACACAAGCACATATACACACACACTCTCTACCCCTGCTTGGCCTTAGGGTTTTGCTGCTTGTTTCTGATGTCTTCAGAAAACATCTCTGCCTCAGACAAACATACAAACCTCTAAAAAACCTTCTAAATATCATCAGTAACAGTAACAAATACGACCAATTTTTTTCCCATGTGCCAACTACTGTACCAAGAGTTTACAGAGCTTTTTTTTTTTTTGCATTTACTTTTTATTTAAGTTAACAATTATCTTCTCATTGTAGAAGAAACTGAGGCACGAGTGGGAAGTTACATATGCAAAATCACAACACTGAAACTAGGTGGAGATGAAGTTTGGGGCTGTAATCTAACATCAGGGTTGGGTTCTTTAAAAAAAAAAAAAATTATTGCCGGGCGGTGGTGACACATGCCTTTAATCCCAGCACTTGGGAGGCAGAGGCAGGCAGATTTCTGCATTCGAGGCCAGCCTGGTCTACAGAGTGAGTTCCAGGACAGCCAGGGCTACACAGAGAAACCCTGTCTCAAAAAAAAAAAAAAAAAAAATTATGTATACAGCATTCTGCCTGCATGTATGTCAACAGGCCAGAAGAGGGCGTCAGATCTCATTACAGATGGTTGTGAGCCAGCATGTGGATTTTGGAGACCTGAACTCAGGACCTCTGGAAGAGCAGCCAGTGCTCTTAACCTCTGAGCCCTCTCTCTAGCCCAGGGTTGTTCTCTGGACTCACGTTCAGTCCTGGTCAATTTTACCCCAGTATACTGGATTGATTCTTCTCTATCCCTATACCCTCTTTATTTCCTTATATTGTATTTATGTATATAGTTGCTGGTACTCTTGGAAGACTAAGAGAACTATTATATTTACAAAATCTGAGAGACCAATAATCCACATTAGTGTCTCTACTCAGAGGAAACAGCCTACACGTGAGTCACTGTACTCTAGTGCTTACCAGGACTTTGTAACATTTGCTTCAATTATTTCTTCCTTGGTTTTCTTTCTATCTTCCTGAAGTATCCTGTTACTGTTGTTGTTGCTGCTGTTGTTCCTGCTGTTGCTGTTGTTGTTGTTTTCAAACAGTGTCTCTCAATGTACTTCTGACTGTCCTAGAACTTGTTGTATAGACCAGGCTGGCCTGGAACTCACAGAGATCCTCCAGCCTTTGCCTCCTGAGTTCTGGGATTAAAGACATGTGCCACCACCATACTTGGCCTTCCTGAAGTATTTTTTTAAAAGATGTATTTATTTATTTTATGTATATTAGTACACACTATAGCTGTACAGATAGTTGTGAGCCTTCATCTGGTTGTTGGGAATTGAATTTTAGGACCTCTGCTCACTCTGGTCAACCCTGCTTGCTCCAGTCACCCCACTCACTCTGGTAGACCCCGCTTGCTTCGGCCCAAAGATTTATTTACTAATTATAAATAAGTACACTGTAGCTGTCTTCAGATGAACCAGAAGAGGGCATTGGATCTCATTACGGGGATTGTGAGCCACCATGTGGTTGCTGGGATTTGAACTCAGGACCTTTGGAAGAGCAGTCAGTGCTCTTACCCGCTGAGCCATCTCATAAGCCCCCTTTCCCGAAGTATCTTAAAGTAAAACCCAAACACTGTAAAATGTTACCCATAAATGCTTAATAAGATATATTTCAAAAGAGCATGTGTGTGTTACACATATTTGTGCTGTTTGTGCAGATTTGCTTGTGTGACAAGAATTTTACCCATTTGCACCATCTCCCTACCCCCTAAGAGAGCTTTTAACTATGTAACCATAAACATATTATCATACCTGATGAAATCAATATGAATTACTATCCTCTTAACCATGACTTCCTTTTTAAAAAAGATTTATTTATTTTATGCATATGAGTACACACTGTAGCTATACAGATGGTTGTGAGCCTTCATCTGGTTGTTGGGAATTGACTTTTAGGACCTTTTATTAAGCTCTACCACCAGATCCAATAAACTTATGTCTTAGAAATCACATTTTAACACTTAAAAATACTGAAAATAATCCCGACGAAGAAATTAAAGGCCAGCGGTGGTGGTGCACGCCTTTAATCCCAGCACTTGGGAGGCAGAGGCAGGTGGATTTCTGAGTTCGAGGCCAACCTGGTATACAGAGTGAGTTCCAGGACAACCAGGGCTATACAGAGAAACCCTGTCTCTAAAAACACCAAGAAAATAAAACAAAACAAAACAACAACAACAAAAAAAAAAAGAAATTAAAAATAGGCAAGGATTTTTAAAGCTTTAACTATTTTTTATTTTATTTTCACAAAGCATTGAAAGACCCCTGTGGGGAGACCCCCACTCAAATCTCGGGAGAACGTGCACCCATGGAATCATGAGAGACCATCTTGATGTAATTACAAGAGGTAGTTTTAATTTCGGGGCACTCCGGGCCGGCACCACACCTATCTCACGCAGGAGATAGTGGAGCCGACCACGAGGCTTGAAAGTTAGGGGTTTATATAGGAAAAGGTCTAGGGGAACAAAGGAATCAGTGTGGCCATACATAATTGGCTAGTTCAAATATTAACTATTACGTGCAGAACAGAGTGGAAAATTCCTAAGGTTGGTGTTAATCTGAGTCAACAGAGCATCTGACCTTAAACCATATCTACCCAGACATGTAGTTTATGTCTTTTTGACCTGCTAGTTCTCAGGATGTCTACCAGACTGCTTATTTTTGCCCAGGCTTATTTGGACATATTCAACTTTGGTCCATTGTGTTTTTCTTCAAACCTGCAATTTTCTCATTAGCCAGCACAAGTTTTAAGTTTAACTCTTTCAGCATCTGTACTGTAATTATATGGCTGATTTATACAAATCTGTGCTTAAAACCCAATACCTGACTGAAGAGGTGACTCAGAAATTAAGAATCCTTGTTTTTGCAAAGTGCTTGCTTGCGTCCTGTTCCCAGTACCCACATCAGATTGCTAAATCACCTGTAACTTCAGTTCCAGGAAGCCAGCCTGGTCTATAAAGCAAGTCCAGGACAGTCAGGGCTCTGTTACACAGAGAAACCCTGTCTGGAAAAAACAAAGAAGAGACAAACAAACAAACCCAAAACAAACACCTTGGACATATTATCAGAGGTTAGAGATTTGCTTCTTAATTGAAATATCAAATTAGAAATAAGTTATCAAGGCTGATGCATTTCTGACCTAATGAAACAATATAAAATGTAACATCTTTCAGTTAGCACTTCATCTTGTACATTGGATTAGTTAAAACAGGGCTGTGTGGTAGTTTGAATATGCTTTTTTTGTTGTTTTTTTCTTTTTTTTGGTTTTTTCAAGACAGGGTTTTTCTGTGTAGCCCCGGCTGTCCTGGAACTCACTCTGTAGACCAGGCTGGCCTCGAACTCAGAAATCTACCTGCCTCTGCCTCCCAAGTGCTGGGATTAAAGGCGTGAGCCACCACCACCCAGCTGGTAGTTTGAATATGCTTAGCTCTCGGGAAGTGACACTATTAAAAGGTGGGGCCTTGTCAGAGTAGGTGTGGCCTTCTTGGAAGAAGTGTGTCACTCTTGGAGTGAGCCTTGAGGTTCTAAGCTTAAGCTCCACCCAGGGTGGAGGGCAGAGTCTTCCTGGATGCCTCTATAAGACAGTCTACTCCTGGTTGCCTTCAGATTGAGATGTAGAACTTTTGGCTTCTCCAGCACCAAGTCTGGCTGCGCAGTGCCATGCTTCCAGTCTGAAACTGTAAGCCAGACCCAATTA
>NW_022196915.1:13444260-13446839 GCF_008632895.1 Mastomys coucha
AGTTGCCTTGGTCATGGTGTCATTTGACAGCAATGGAAATCCATTGATTATCATCCAATGGTCTCTCTAATTTGGTAATTGGAGAAATAGGTCCAATATTGTACAATCCACGTACACTTTCAGCTTATTTGTAGGTGACAGTGTCTTGTTGTGTACAACATAAAGGTCTTGAGATCTTGCTTTTCCTATCTCAGCCTCTTTATTAGTAGTATTGTTAATTTCATGTTTTTACACTATACTATGGTTTTCAGAAAACTTACATATTTTAAAAGTATTTATATAACCAAAAGTAATGTAGACAATTAAATTGGGAGGAGGCTTGTAAGAGAACAACAAAGAGTGAGACTGAATGCTTTGCTTGACGTTTGTAACTCTTGTATCAAGTTACCACAGTAAGAGCCAAGACTTTAAGCTCTACTAAATACAAAACAAACAAACAAAAACACTTTATATATTTATGTTCATTTAAGAAAATATTAGTAGTGATGTATTATTTTGAAATATACAGTTAATACGTTTGGAGTTATTTAAAATGTATATTGAGAAAAACATATTGAAAAAATACATATATTTTCAGTATTGCGGTAGACAAGCATCTACATAAGACTGTTAAACCGATTGTTGTTTTATATCAAACAACTTTTATAATACTCATTTCTTGTTATAATATTTTATAAATTTTAAAGAATATGACAAAAATGATATTGTAGGAGGTATTGAAGGGGGGTCTCTGGGAGGAATTGGGGTACAAAAGGAAAACAAGAATGTGATTTAATTCTATTTACTCAAAATATGTTTTTAAATGTTAATAAATTCAGATATATTAAAATTAAAAAAATAATTTAAAATAAAAAAAAGCAGAACACATCCCTCTAAACTCTACAGCAAACATCACATTAACTATAGTTTAATACTTGCTTATGCTTTCATAGATAAGTGGAAACATCAGAGCACTGACAAATACATAGACCTATAACCCAAACCCCATCAAAATATAGAACACAAAGATGCAGGAATCAAGATTCATCTGTTATTTGGTTTTGTTTTGCAAGACTGAGTTTCTCTATGTAGACCTCCCTGAGTGTCCTGAACTCACTATGTAGACCAGGCTGGCCTCAAACTCAGAGAGAGACCTACCTCTGCTCCCTGCTGCGGCTGCTGCTGCCACTGCCCAGTTAATTTTTATTCCCATTGATTCCCTACCTGTCCCTCACCTCCACCCCCACCCACTTACTGGATAGGTAAAGAAACTGCAACAAGGGCTGGAGAGGTGACTCATTGTTTAAGAGCATTTGCTGCTCTTCCAGGGGACATAAGTTCAGTTCTCAGTTCCCGTATACCAGTTTGCAATTGCCTGTAACTCCAAGTTCCAAGCTCCTTTCTCTCTTTAAACATTATACCAGATAATTCACCATCTCCCACCACCTTCTCTATAGTGCGAACAGAGAGACAGAATAGAAATAGCTCTATAGTCCTTTCCAACTTGGGCCCTGCAGAATGGCTCCCGCAAAGAAGGGTAGTGAGAAGAAGGGCCGTTCTGCCGTCAACAAGGTGGTGACCCGAGAATACCATCAACATTCACAAGCGCATCCAAGGAGTGGGCTTCAAGAAGCATGTTCCTCGGGCACTCAAAGAAATTCGGAAATTTGCCATGAAGGAAATGGGGACACCAGATGTGCACATTGACACCAGGCTCAATAAAGCCGTCTGGGCCAAGGGAATAAGGAATGTTCCATATCGCATCCAAGTACGTTTATCCAGAAAATGTAATGAGGATGAGGATTCACCAAACAAGCTGTACACATTGGTAACTTATGTACCTGTTAACACATTCAAAAATCTACAGCCTGTCCATGTGGATGAGAACTAACCTGCTGAGTGTCAAAAAAAAAAAAAGAAAGAAAGAAAGAAAGGAAGAAAGAAAGAAAGGAAGGAAGAAAGAAAAGAAAAGGAAGAAAGAAGTAGCTCTAGCTTCTGATAGCTGGCCTTAAATTATACACACATTGCTTCTGCTCATGATCACAAGATAGGCGAAAAATCCCAAGACCACATGAATGTATAGTGTGGTCTAGGAGACGTTATTAACCCTTGAAACTCCTGTTGTGGCTGAGGGAGTACAAATGGATATGGGGAAAAGTAGTGGTCTCTGTATAGGGTGCAAATCTCATTGTTTCTGCTGGTTATTTCTGATGGTGGCTGCCTCAGGCATTTGATAATCTTTAATTATGAGTTTATACTTTCTTGCTTTTTAATTCCTTTGTGTGTGGAGTCGGGGGTAGAGGGAGGGTTCGAGAAAGGGTTTCTCTATGTAGCCTTGGCTGTCCTGGAACTCACTCTGTAGACCAACCAGACTAATCTTGAACTCAGAGACCTGCTCCCCATGTGCTGGGATTAAAAGCATGTGCCAACACCATCAGGCCCTAAAACTCTTATAAAGCTAAATTTAGAGTCACAAATTTAAAGTCATTTAGAGGCAGGTGGATTTCTGAGTTTGAGGCCAGTCTGGTCTACAGAGTGAGTTCTAGGACAATCAGGGCTATACAGAGAAACCCTTTCTTAAGAAGAAGAAGAAGAAGAAG
>NW_022196915.1:13446958-13455321 GCF_008632895.1 Mastomys coucha
AGAAGAAGAAGAAGAAGAAGAAGAAGAAGAAGAAGAAGAAGAAGAAGAAGAAGAAGAAGAAGAGGTTGATGGTCCTGCCCTAAAGTAGTTGTCTTCAATCCATCTCCCGCTCCTACCGCCAGACTAAGGGCTCTTACCTCCAGCGATGCTGAAGATCTTGCTGTATGGAGGTGACCCCATGCTTACCATCAGTTTCCCCAGTTCAGATTTCATTGCTCTGTGGTTGGAATTGGAATTTGGTTTTATTTAGTGAACAAAATAAAGTGTCCTTACTTTTTGAGATCTCATCAATGCACTTAAGGTATGTTTTACTCAGAATCTAGTTGTTTCTTAGAAAAGGAGATCTTTCAAGGAATGTGGGCCAGATGTTAATAAATCAGATATATTCCATTTACTTTAAGTCTGGGTTTCAAGCTTGCCAAAGACACCATTTAACTTTCTCATTAGGGAACTTAATGAATACTTCTCTGTCTTCATCTTAACCCCTTACCCACCTTGACACAGTCAAACAGTGTCTTGAATACCAGGGATTGAAGAGAAAAATCCTAAAGTAAGGAGAGACGGGCGACAAACTGTAATAGAAATGATCTGCTTTGGCTGTGAACCCGTGAATGGAAACTGTGGAGGGCAACAGGCCTGCTCTGGGGAAGGTGGGGGAGGGGCGGAAGCTACTGGCTGAACCGGTGACAGCGGAGCAGATGCTAGAAGGAGTAAGTGATTAGCGAGAATACGCGGGTGCAACAAGCATTTCAGATAGCAACAAAACCCGGTGTGGAGGTCTAAAGCAGGGAGTGTACCTGGAGCATTCATGAAGAGGAGGAGACGCCTGCTGTGTCTATAAAGTGATGGGAGAAGACACTAGGAGGTCAGCACATAAGGAAAGCCTCGAGGCTACAAGAGAGATCTGACACTGAGATAGGAAGCGTTTCCTGCAGAGTGGCCAGAAGAAGTTATTGACTGTGTCTTCAACGATTCCTGTTGGAGAGAAACCCACAGGGGATCTCTCTTCTCTTGTCTCTATTTGTTCTTAAAGAGTCTCTTTAAACACTTGCCATTTCTTTTTGTAGAGTTGCTTTGATTCACTAGCACTATCTTTGATGAGGCTCAGATATGCTTTTAATTCCAGCACTTGGAAAGCAGAAGCAGGCAGATCTCCCTGAGTCTGAGACCTGGCTGGTCTACATAGTGAGTTACAAGAGAGCCAGGGCTACATAGAGAGACGCTGTTACAGTAGTAGTAACAGCAGCAGCAGCAGTAGTAGTAGAGTTAGTAGTAGTAAATAACAACAACAACAACAACAACAACAACAACAAAATAATACATTCAGTTTGCAGCTCCTTGGCTTCATTTCTGTTTCCACATCTTTCTGGTTCTTACTCCTTATCTACTACCGCTTTTCCCCCTACCTCCAGATGGTGGGCAGCCTAGTCTCAAGCTGAGTCCTTTCTTGTATCTAGCTCAAGTTTCTGGGTGATCACAGATGAATCTATGGCTTTTGAGACAGCACTATTTCTGGTAATTACAAGCCTGGAGCTCCTGCCCCGAACTCACAGGTACGTCTATATCCAATAACTACTTTGTATCCAAACTGGAGCTCTTTGTTTCTTCTCAATTTCCTCTTCCCAGTCTACACCTCCACCTCCAGTAATGAATGCTTTAAAAATAAGTAAATAAGTAAATAAATCAGGCTAAAGAAAGGATATTAAAAGCAACAAGAGAGATAAGTCCAGTGAGTCACTTATAAAGTCAGGCACATCAAAGCGAAACTCAGTGATTATTTGCTAGAAACCTTTATATCTCTTTTTTTTTCTTTCTCTTTGTTGCTGCTGTTGTTGTTTGTCCTTTTTGGGTTTTGTGGGGTTTATTGCTTTTTGGTTTGTTTGTTTGTTGTTTTGCTTTTTTTTTTTTTTTAAACAGGGTTTCTCTGTGTCTCAATCTATAGACCTGGCTGGGCTGGAACTCCTAAAGATCCACCTGCCTCTGCCTTCTGAGTGCTGGGATTAAAGGCATGCACCAACACCCACGTTGACAGAAACTTTGAAACCTGACAAGGTGTATTTTAAATTCTGAAAGACAACAGTTGTCAACTCAGCAAAGACTATATACTAAAATTGAAGAAGAATTTTTTTAAATCCCATAAAAAAACAAATTTATTTTAAAAATTAATTTGTGACAACTAAGCCATCTTCACAGAGGCCACTAGAAGGAGTGCTTTGATCAGAAGACAAGGATAGATACATTAACGATATCACAAGGAGCCGGGCGGTGGTGGCACATGCCTTTAATCCCAGCACTTGGGAGGCAGAGGCAGGCAGATTTCTGAGTTCGAGGACAGCCTGGTCTACAGAGTGAGTTCCAGGACAGCCAAGGCTACACAGAGAAACCCTGCCTCAAAAAAAAAAAAAAAAAAAAAAAAAAAAAAAAAAAAAAAAAAAAAAAATCACAAGAAGTAAATAATTCCAGAACAGTTCATCATCAAAGGAGGCCTAAGAAAACACCACAGATCGACAAAATGACTGGAATCATCACACATCACTAGCTAACAACGCTTAGTATTAATTAGTGCTCTCAATTCTCCAATAAAGAGATGTGGACTAGCAGCTTAGATTATAAGACAGGATCTATCTTTTGGCTACCTCTAAGAAAGACATCATCATCAAATATAGGCACCAGGTGTGCTCTGGAAGGGGGCGCGGCTGCCGCCTCCAGGGTCCTTGAGATCATTTTAATGGATAATGCAGCTCTGGTCACGGAGGTATCTGAGCGGACCACCTTGGGACTCTTCAGTTGGCTTCCCAAGGCAGACTCCGGCAAAACCCCTGTGAGGACCCTGAAGTGTTTGCCATGACAACCATGGCGGTGCAAGTCCAGCTCCTGG
The DNA here is from genome assembly GCF_008632895.1 of Mastomys coucha. NCBI lineage: Eukaryota > Metazoa > Chordata > Mammalia > Rodentia > Muridae > Mastomys > Mastomys coucha. The sequence continues at coordinate 13,449,837 of NW_022196915.1, forward strand.
CCTCCTTTCTGCTTCACCAGGCTTGGGGATTGAGGGGCCTGGACCAAAGCCTGGAAGCTGCAATATCCAATGATGATTAGACTGTCATCTGTGATTGCAGTGGAGAATCTCAGGCATCTCTTGAGACAGAAGAAACCCTTAAAGCATCTTTTTGGCAAGTAGGAAAATGTCAGTCCAGTGGCTCCAGGACAGCTTCAGTGGGCTGAAGAAATGGTGACTGAAGCAGGAACCTCACCTCCCAAAGTTCTGGGCTGCCTGGGCTACACAGTAAGATCTTGTCGCAGAAAATAAGGACTCAGAAGATGGCTCAGCCAGTAAAGACATTTGCCATCAAGTCTGATGACCTAAATTCAACCCCTGGAATCCTTGCTATGGAAGGAGAAAACTGACTCCCCCAAGTTATCCTCTGGCCTCTACATATGTGCTGTGTGTGCATCATCAAATATTGGAACAACCTTAGAATAAGAGGAATTCCAAGCAAAAGGAACCAAGACACAAGGAACTGTAGATGTTCTAATATCCAACAAAATAAATAGATTCGAAGCCAAAACTAATCAGAAGAGATAAAGGGGGTCATTTTATACTCTTAAGGAATAGTTTGCTGGGCAGTGGTGGCGCTCACCTTTAATCCCAGCCCTTGGGAGGCAGAGTCAGGTGGATTTCTGAGTTCGAGGCCAGCCTGGTCTACAGAGTGAGTTCCAGGATAGCCAGGGCTACACAGAGAAACCCTGTCTCGAAAAAGCAAAAAAAAAAAAAAAAAAAAAAAAAAAAAAAAAAAAAAGGAATAGGATTTGCTTTGTTTTGTTTTGTTTTGTTTTGTATAAAGTATATAAAAATAAAAGAAATAAAAAATAAAAAAAAATTAAAAAAAAAGGTTAACAAAAAGGTAAAAAGATTGTACATTTAAAAATTCCCACAAATGTCAATGGCTTTAACTGGTTGTTTGTTGTTCCTACTTGGAAAATATCAGGCCAAGGCTGGGCATGGTGGATCACACCTTTAATCTCTGTACTAGAGAGGCAGAGGCATGTGGATCTTTGAGGCCAGCCTGGTCTACGAAGGGAGTTCCAGGACCACCAGGGCTGTTACACGGACAAACCTTGTCTCAAAAACAAAAACAAACAAACAAACAAACAAAAACAAGAATGAGAGAAAGAGAGATAGAGAGAGAGAGAGACTCTCAGGCCAGTTGGCATCTGACTGAGCTTTGATGGACTCAGCTGACTTAACTACTTAACTATAGCCTGTAAAATGGGTTAGAGTCTGATTGACATGTCCATTGTAGGGCTGAGGCTGACGGCTGAAAGGTAAGAGCTACCACACAGATGACATCACAGTGTCGTCAGAAAGTAATGCAAACCAATCATGCTAATGCATTTTGAGCTTTTGCTCACTTTCTTTCCTCTGACCCAACCAAGTCACACAGACAAGCTCTAATTCCAGTGTTCAGCAGGCAGAGAGAGAGAGAGACAGATCTGTCTGTTCAAGGCCAGCCTGGTCTATAGAGTTAGTTCCATAACTGCATAATGAGACTTTGACTCAAACAAAAAGTATATTTAACTATGTTCTTTGAAATAACTGTTATAGAAATAAATTATTCTCTGTAGCATACGAACTTCATGTAAGCGTGTATCTCTCTCATTTAAAAGAAAGAATGAAAGAAAGGAATTAGCCCATTAATTATTTCAAATCCGTGGTGCAACTGTCCCTGAGAATTAATCCAAGGCACTTGGAAGACAATTACACTCTGTGTTAATAACACTGCCAGGCTTTTCCAGTGTGGTGCACTCCAAAGAGTGCTGTGTTTTCATTGACAATGTTCACCGATACATATGCATATGGAAAACAGACATTTTCATCAGAATTACTGTAATAGCATTAAGAGATTATTATTTTTCCCAGTTTCCTTGGAAGAACATTCACTAAATCAGATTATTTATTACTTGACTGCTCTTCTATCCATCCTGTACATTTAGGTAACTAGAATCCTTGAAAATACAAACTTCAGAATGAAAACACGATTTTATACATTAATGATCTCAAATAAAAGAGGAGTGCTGTGTTCGTGCATCACTTCTTCCCAGAAAGTTAAGTCTGCATCCTGCTTAGGAGAGATAACACTTTTTGTCCCTGTAGGTGGCCCCCTGGTGTAGCCATTAGTTGCTAATTACTTGCAAACAAATAAACAATTAACTCCTTAAGCCGCTGGCTGGGCAAGTGTTCATTGACTTGCTAAAACTTTCTAAAACAGGATTTTAATTAGTGACTTTGGAAACCCAGCCCCCTAGTCAGCAAAGCTACAAGGTGAACTGCTGGAAGATCCCAGCTCTGCACACGTGGGGCAGGAGCCCTCCAGCTCTGTACAACCCAGAAGAGGATGTCTCCCAGCCTTCGGGAAGGTGCTCAGCTCCGGGAAAGCAAACCCGCACCCTGCTCCTTCTCAATTGAGAGCATTTTAGGACTGGACCAGAAAAAAGATTGTGCAACGTCAATAAGACCCCACAGACCCTGGACAGACACTTGCGGCGACTCAGGTATGCCGCAGCTTAACTTCTAAATTCATCTGCCTTTTTAGTTTGTTCTTTATTTCACGCAGTATATATAGGGTTAGAAACCGCGTTCTCACTGGCCTCCAACAGGGTCGTAAGGGAAACGGTGGTTCACTTCCAGAGAGAAATAGCATTTGCTTCAGAAGACCCTCTGTGTACATATGTCACATCAGGCATTCTAAATCCCTCTTTACTGAAAAGTGAATGATAGAGTTCAAAATGTTCTCTATCACCAAGGCAGTATCTCTCCCTCTTCCCCTTCCTCTCCTTCTCCCTCCCTCTCTCCCCCTCTTTTCTCTTGGGGGAGAGAAGGTTGATGGAGGAGGCAATTCTTTTGTGAAACCCTGAAGAATTCCTTAGGAAAATTCAAAGCAAGTTATTAAAATGACTTTTTTTCCAGAACTTTGTGGAACACAGGCAATCTAAGATGGACCTTATTCTGATTTCAGAGAAAGATGGCAACCTACGCCTACATGCCCCAGATCTTCCCCGTGAGACTTCATTTCCTTGGCCACTGGATCAGCCAAGGCCAGAAGAAAGGGCTCCGAAATGTGAAAATTATTTTTCTGCCTCAGAAACACGCTGTTTGAAAAGAGAATTGAGTTGGTACCGAGGACGAAGGCCAAGAACCGCTTTCACCCAGAACCAGGTGGGAAGATTTTTCAGCTAATAGTGACAACACAAAGGTTGTGACCGATGCCCTGGTGGACAGAAGCCAGACACTCTGGGGTCCCAGCGTAGAAGTGGCATTAATGAAAGGGTGGACTCATGGTTTAACAGTCTCTGGGCAATTGTTTTAAAATGCGTTTAGATTAAATGCCCAGATTTAAGTGCATTTTTTCATTAGAAAGCCCAGTTTTGGTGACGTATAAAGTACTGTCACTTTAAAGAATTCCTTCCTTATTCTAGGTCGAAGTATTGGAAAATGTCTTCAGAGTGAATTGCTATCCTGGCATTGACATCAGAGAGGACCTAGCTCAAAAGCTGAATTTAGAGGAAGACCGAATCCAGGTAGGGTTCAAACACAGTTGTTACCCGTGATGATAAACAACACAGTAATGTGTCTGAGGACTGTTTTATTTTCTCTTGATTCTAGATTTGGTTCCAAAATCGTCGAGCAAAGCTGAAGAGATCCCGTAGAGAATCACAGTTTCTAATGGCAAAAAAACCCTTCAACCCAGACCTTCTGAAATAGGTAGAAAATGGCACATGTTGGCTTCTCTTCTGGTTGTATAGTACACAAAAAAAAAATCAATGGAAATCCCAAGTACTTAAAATGTTACAGTTTCTCTCCTGTACCTAATCTGGATATTGTCATTCTTTCTGAAAATATTGCAAATAATTATGATTCTAGCACAGTACATATTATATCTGGACATTTTTAGTTATCATTAAAAAACCTTTCCTATATATTTTTAATAAAATTTTTCAGAAATGACAGGTATTTTAATATACTTTCTCCTTTGAAACTTTCACAGATGTATACAGTCTATTTTAATCATATTTATCCCTTCTTCCCCTAACACCTCCCAGATTCACCCAATTCTCCCTCCCAACCTCAACAATAACTATTTTCAAGTGAGTAAAGGTAATCTAATAAGTTACCATGTGTATTAAAATCACTATATGCATAACTAAGTGATTCCACAGGCTGGTTACAACTTACAAAGTATTTCAAAAATAATAATAATAATGAGTTTAATTTATTTATTTCAATTAGTTTTTTTCAGGTTCCTTTTGAAACACAATTATACACACCTATATTATGCAATGAGTTACTTGTGAATCTTCTGCTGATTTCTGGCCATGTGTTCAAGCAAACCTACAGCACACCAATTTCAAATTGTTTTTTTCTTTTAAACTCATTACAACAAAGTACATCAAAACACATAAGACCATCAGCTCTCATATCCCCACCATTACATTGCACTGCCAAAAAGACTTGAGGTGCAGGGCTGGTGGCATAGTTCAGAAGGTTAAGGTACTTGCTGCCAAGCCTGGTAACCCAAGTTCCATCAATCCCCCAGATCCCACATGGCTGAGAGAGAATCAACACCGAAAAATTGTCCTCTGATCTCCACATGTGCATCATGAACATGCATGCACGCACCCACACACAAGTAAATAAGTGTATCTTTAACATTTTGTGAAAATGAATAAATTCACAAATAAATGCAATTTTCAGATAGCTTTCAAATTCATTTAATATGACCTTTTTTGGTGTTTTACGTGATGGTGATCATCTAGTTTGTTTCTGTTTTCAGCTTAATGATTCCAATCAACTACATACTTCAGTACCAGGCTAGTGTCTTTGCATATGCTTTGCACCATATAGTGTGTGTGTGTGTATATACAGTGTGTGTGTATATACAGTGTGTGTGTATATACAGTGTGTGTATATATATACAGTGTGTGTATATATACAGTGTGTGTGTATATATATACAGTGTGTGTATATATATAGTGTGTGTGTATATATATACAGTGTGTGTATATATATATAGTGTGTGTGTATATATATACAGTGTGTGTGTATATATATACAGTGTGTGTATATATATACAGTGTGTGTATATATACAGTGTGTGTATATATACAGTGTGTGTATATATATATATACAGTGTGTGTGTATATATACAGTGTGTGTACATATATATGCAGTGTGTGTGTGTATATATATATATATATGCAGTGTGTGTGTATATATATGCAGTGTGTGTGTGTATATATATATGCAGTGTGTGTGTATATATATGCAGTGTGTGTGTGTATATATGCAGTGTGTGTGTGTATATATACAGTGTGTGTGTATATATACAGTGTGTGTGTGTATATATGCAGTGTGTGTGTGTATATATACAGTGCGTGTGTATATATATACAGTGCGTGTGTATATATACAGTGTGTGTGTATATATACAGTGTGTGTATATATA
>NW_022196915.1:13457564-13469435 GCF_008632895.1 Mastomys coucha
ATTATATATAAGTATATTATATTATATATGTCTATTATACATACATTATATATAAGTATATATAAGTTATATATAATTTACATGAGTATAAATATTATATATACTTATATATAAGTATATTGTATATTATGTAAGTATAAATTTTATATACTGATATATACAAAAACATATATGTGTATAGTTATGTATATAATTATATATTTCAGTACCATGGTGCTGTCTTTTTGCATGTGCTCTGACACAGCTACTGGAAATAATAAGGTACTTCCTATAGGATAAACCATACCTGCCTCCTGATGATGGAACAAGGAACTATGTGACAGAAAGGGACCCCAGGTGTTCATTTTCTAGATAGATAAGAAAAGTCTAACTGGGCAGATTTTGTTTGATTTTGAAATGTTAGTTGGAATGCTCTAACTCTGTCCAATGGCTGCCAGATTTCAGTTTCCTCTATCTGTGTTGAATTTTGCCTTCTCTTTTCTATCTCTCCCAATCCTCCACACATCCTATTTCCTTGTGAATACCAGAAGGTTTTGACTGGATTACCAACTCTTATCACCATACATTTTTTTTCTGGGAAATTTATTTTATTTGATTGATTGATTGATTGATTGGAAGACAGCTTGACTCAGAATTTTATGAAATAATTTACTGCTAGCACATTGTGGGCAGAGAGCTCTGTTTTTCAGGAATCAGTCAACAATACACTCCTTTTTATTTTGTGTTTGTGCCAAAAAAGGGAAGGAGGAGAAAGGGATAGATGAGCAGAGCTGTTTGCTACTAGGAAGACCTGGACGTCCAAGTGCTTCTAAGCATGACGGGCTGCCCCTGCCAGCATACTGCCAGTTACTGCCACGAGTAAATAGCTGGAGCAGCCCTTGTGAAGCACATCAGCCAACATTCCTCCACTAGCAGCTCCAATGGGCTCCAATGAAAATGCTGGGTTTGATGCTTGGAATCTAACAGACCAGGAGGCAGGGGTGGCGTGTCATGGGATATGAGCAGGCTTTTCTCTTACTTAGCAAGCCTGCTAAGGTAGAGGCCACCTCAAGTCTCAGCCTTCAGGGAGAACCACTGTTAAATACTTTACAGATCTTAGATATCATAAAAAGAGTTGGCTTTTTGTTGGTTGTGCTATTGTTTTATTCAATTATTACCATAATTTGCAATATCTTGCAGTGTCAGAGTTACTGTTCTCTCTCCTTCACATCTGCTTAATTTACTGAATCTCAAGTCTTGAACAAAACAAGGAACTACTCTTGAATATTCATAGTTGAGCATTTTTGAAGTAGTGTTTTTCATACATTTTGACTTCAAACTCAAAAATTTTCACTATCTAAAAGAAAGTGAAATAGTTTCACAAACATTAAACAACAATTAACAATCTTTAAAAAGAAAGCATAAAAGCAGATGTGTCTGAAAAGTCTGATGAGGCAAGAAACAGATTTGGTACTGTCCTCACCTCTGCACGTCCTGGCACAAAGCCGTGTGTGTAAGTGACTTCGGTACCATCCTCACCTCTACGTGTCCCAGCACAATGCCGTGTGTATAAATGACTTTGGGCCCAAAGTCTAGGAAAGGCTTATACCTAAATCAAGTTATGTATAACTAATGGTACTATGTTTTTGTAGCTGAAATAACCACACAGTAGCACAGTAATTACAAACGTATAATGATGTAATTAGCACTGAGCTCAGTAACAGAGCACTTACCTAGCATGTATGAGTTCAATACCCAACACTACAGAAAAAGAGTTACACTGTGATTGAAATAAGTAATATGTAGATGTTAGAAAAATTAAAATAATTTGTAATGTTGAAAATACTGCTGGGTGGTGGTGGCACATGCCTTTAATCCCAGCACTCGGGATGTAGAAGAAGGATTTCTGTGAGTTCAAAGCCAGCCTGGTCTACATAGAGTTCCAAGACAAGGTTATACACAGAAACCGTGTATCAGGAAAAAAAGAAAGAAAGAAAGAAAGAAAGAAAGAAAGAAAGAAAGAAAGAAAGAAAGAGGGGAGGAGAGAGAAAGAAAGAGAGAGAAAGAAAGAAGGAAAGAAAAGAATAAGAGAAAAATGAAGGAAAAAAGTATATGTGATATATAACCATTTGATTTTAAATATTAGTAATAATATCAGTTTTATTATGATTCTTATGAGGCAAATTCATATTATATTAAAATACTCAAGAAGCAAGATAAAACACAAGATCGCCACTATATTTCCCTTGCGATCATTCTCAGAAACCTGAAAGGTAATGGCTGGTTTCATTATAACGAGTCAGTAACACTTTTGGAATTAAAATTGCTAAAATCTGTAAAGAATGTAATAACATTTAGGGGGAAACTGGAAGTTAACTTTGAGGGGGGAGAACAAGCGAAATGCAAAGCTAGGGTAGAATTCTCTTCCCCTTGAGATCCAGGCCCTAATCCACAGCTTATCTCTGTAGCTGGTAATTCTAGGCTTTTGTCTCCAGGAAAGCTCGGGACAAGGTGAATAGTAGTAGCAAATCAAGCTAATGCAGCCAGGCTAATACCTGCAGCGCCTCTATTATCTAACCTCCACCCAAATGAAGTTATTTGGTCTCCTGTAATGGCATTTGTCCCTCCTAAAGCCAACTAGACAAAGCCCGTCGGGAAAGAGTTCTGGTGGGAACAATGGCTGTGTGTGCTGGTGGTCAGCATCGGGGTTAATCAGTGTTAACTGCAGCTTTCTTCGATTGCATCTTATCACACACCACACAAATGGCATAAACCTCCCACTCCCAAACCTGTCGCACAGCACCAACCAGGAACTCTGAAACGAGGAAGGGAGGAAGGTGAGCTAGTCTGTTTACGTGACTTGAAATCCAGTTCACGGAGATAATCAGTGACTTTGCCGACTCCGTTCTCCCAGTCCCAAACTAGACAAAACTTGGCTTAGCCTAGTATTAATTTCCTGTCTCCTGTTACATGCACACAGGGCAGTGTTGGCAACTTCTGGAGTCACGGAGACACCCAAGCCCGTGAGAGTCATCCCCTTTCCCGTTTCTTATTTTCTCAGTCTCTCCCTTCAATGTTAATGGGCCTTGGCACGCCCGCTGGCGTCAACGAGCTTTACTGAATGAGTCCCACAAATGAACCCCTCACAAAAGAACTCTGCAAACTAAAAAGTTTATTGCTATCTTCTGTCTGTTGTAAAATCCCTAACATTTAGGAACCAAGCCAGTCCCTCTGCTCTCTAGTCTCCTAGGATGGTTTTAACTGACATTTACAAGGTAATTTCAGTAGAGTAAATGACAAAGCAGGTTATATCCTGTTTGCCACATCAGAAACTAGCAAATAGGGACAGGGTGGGACGGGAGAGGTAGCTCAATTGGTAAAGTACCTGCTGCAGCAAATGTAGGAGTCAATACAAAGGGGCCTGTCTTGTAAGCCCGTTGCTGGATGGAATTTGGATAGGGGCGGAAGTAGGAGATTCCTGAGGCTCACTGACCAGCCGAGTTTGATCCCTGGAGACACATAGTAGGAGAGAGCTTGCTCACACAAGTTGTCCTCTGACCTCCACACAAACACCATGGCATGAACATACGGGCTGCACACAGGCACGCTGGCGTGTGTGTGAGTGAACCCACATACACTCAGTAAAGAACAATTGAGGAATGGGATGATGGGGATCTCTTGCCTCCACACCCCCGTGTACATGCAACACTACACACACACACACACACACACACACATACACGAAGCTAGCAGACAGTCATGGCTGTCAGCCTGGTCCCTTCTGCCAATCCCCTGCTGAGCCACAGACGTGGAAGCAAGTGTTCAGGCTCTTTTAGGAGTTCCAAAATCAGCACGGCAGTGGCTCTGTTGAATGGTGGCCTCTCACAGCGACATGGACCAGGTTGTGTGTGGGAAACTTGTGGTGACCGTACTTTTCTCTGGGTGCTTGCCTTTTAATTTTACGACCACCCCAATTCCAAGAATTCAAATGTGAAACCTAATCCCACAGTGTGATGACATCCAATGGTGGAGCCTTTGGGAAGTGGCTAAACGGCCAGGGAAGCCTAATAAATGGAACCTGCACCCCCCCCACACCCCTTCCCCAGCCTTCCCCCCATTCCCCTGCCCTCCCTACCAGGATACAGACCAAAGCCCAACCTTAAAGAAAAACCAAACATATATTTCCAGAAGTAACTAGACCATGTTTAGCCAAATATCCTAACACCATAAACGATGTAATCAAGGTGACATGTGAAATTAGCTATCATAGTATACTAAAAACTGCTATCTTGTGTGCATGTAAAAATGCTGGATTTGTGGTATATAAATTTCTATCTCAATTTTTTTTTCGGCAGTTTTGGGGATTGCACACAGGGCTTCAAGAAGATTAGGCAAGCATTCTGCTGCTGAGTTATATCCTTAGCTCTTTGCTTTTATTTATTTATTTATTTATTTTTATTTTTTGTTTTTCGAGACAGGGTTTCTCTGTATAGCCCTGCCTGTCCTGGAGCTCACTCTGTAGACAAGGTCGTGTCAAACTCGATAGTGTGTTAACTATACAAAAAGAGACGCTGTACAGTTTAAAAACAAATCTTACACAGCCTTACATTTCAACTTTTTTCTTTAAAAGGAATGAGTTGTGTATAGGGGGACTAAATGCTTTATAAACAAGAAAAATACTGTGCTAGAACCAACTTATCCAACATCATCTTCATCTTCATCTTCCTCCTCTTCCTCATCCTCTTCATCCTCCTCCTCATCTTCCTCTTCCTTCTTTTTCTTGCTCTTTACAGCCTTGACCACTCCCTTTTTTTGCTCTATTGGGTTTTCCTTTAGCTCTGTAGGCAGCAATATCCTTCTCGTACTTCTCCTTCAGCTTGGTGGTCTTCTCGTAGGACTGCTTGACATCCACTGCAAAATGTCCACATCTCTCCTAGTTTCTTTGCAACATCACCAATAGATAAGTCAGGATATTCGCGTTTGATTTTGGGGTGGTACTCAGAACAGAACAAGAAGGCTGAAGGAGGCCTCTTGGGCGCATTGGGGTCCTTAAACTTCTTTTTTGGTCTCCCCTTGGGGTGGGGGGATGTAGGTTTTCAATTCTCTTTCATAACAAGCCCTGTCAGCCTTTGCCATATCTTGAAATTTCCCTTTTTCTTTAGCAGACATGGTCTTCTACCTGTCTGAGCACTTCTTGGAGAACTCTGTGAAGCTTGACAGACGCATCTGGGTGCTTCCTCTTGTGCTCCTCCCAGCAGGTTTGCACAAAGAATACTTATGAGGACATTTTGCCTCTCTGCTTCTTAGGATCTCCTTTGCCCATGTTTAGTTGATTTTCCTCCTTGAGGCACAGTTGCCCAGTGCCCGTCTGGCTCTTGCTTGCCCCAGCACTGTCTCTGTGGAGCTTAATGTACTACAGTGGATGTCAGTGTTTGTTTTCTTTAGGGCTAGTTGGGTTTGTTGTCTTGTTTTGTTGTTATTGTTTGAGACTTGATCTAACTCTCTAACCCTGGCTGGACTAGAACTACACCTAGCCTAGAAATAGAAATTTTGAATACCTTTTTTTTTTTTTTTGGTTTTTCAAGACAGGGTTTTTCTGTAGCCCTGGCTGTCCTAGAACTCACCAAGACCAGGCTGGCCTTGAACTCAGAAATCTGCCTGCCTCTGCCTCCCAAGTGCTGGGATTAAAGGCGTCTGCTACCACTGCCCAGCAAATACCTAATTCTTATAGAAGAAACCAAATTTTATTTAAATAAACACCTATTTCACATGAAAGTACTAGTTCCAGATAAGTTCCCTAAATCCCCAATTTTAAAGGTTTAAGTTCTACCAAACACACCATAAATTGTTCTAGAATGGTGAAAGAGAAGGTACACTTCTAAATTATTTTTTGCAGCAAGAAAACAAAGAAAATCTTACCCATTATAACTAAAGAACATTGACGTAAAATACCAAATAAAATATTAGCTAACAGAACCCAACACCATTATAACAAATTAACACAGAATAGATTTATTCTAGAAATGTAAGATTGGCTTGTTACTAGGAAATGTATTAACATAGTATAGCATCTTAGTATACTTTTTTGGTTTGGTTTGGTTTGGTTTGGTTTTTTCTGAGACAGGGTTTCTCTGTGTAGTCCTGGCTGTCCTGAAATTCACTCTGTAGACCAGGCTGGCCTCAAACTCAGAAATCCACCTGCCTCTGCCTCCCAGGTGCTGGGATGAAAGGCGCATGCCACCACTGCCCGGCTGCATCTTAGTATACTTAAAGGGAGAACTTGTGTGCTTAGATCCATGGATCCTTGCCAATATAGAATAAAGTAACCTAATTAAGAATAAAGGGGGCTGGAGAGATGGCTCAGGGGTTAAGAGCACTGGCTGCTCTTCCAGAGGTCCTGAGTTCAATTCTTAGCAACCACATGGTGGCTCACAACCATCTGTAAAGGGATCAGATGCCCTTTTCTGGTGTGTCTGAAGACATGACAGTGTACTAATATACTTAAATTAAATAAGGTCTATTAATAAAAAAGAGAGAGAGAGGGAATAAAGCTGGGCCAGGAAGTGGTGGTGCATACCTTTAATCTCAGCATTCTGGAGACAGAAGCAAAAAGATTTTGGAGTTCTAGGCCAGCCTGGTCTACAGAGTGAGTTCTGGAACAGTCAGGGTTGCCCATAGAAACTCTGTCTCAAAAAACCAAAAACCAAAAACCAAAACAAAACAAAACAAAAAAAGCAGCGACTTGTGCAGAACAGAATACTACCAAATATAGTTGTTACATCTACAAAAAAGAGCAGAGTACACCTTCCGTTGCATGTGCTGGGGTTGAGGATGCTGGTATCAAACCCAGGGTCTCACGTAATTCAAGAAAATGCTTTCTCCCTCTGAATCACACCTCTTCCCCACCACACACATGTATGTTATCTCAAGTGCTGGTATTCTGGGTAATAAAAGCTAGCAGACCATTAAGAACTGAAACACTACCAGATATGTTTTCTGCACAGAATGGAATTAAACCTACCTATAAAGGTCAACTGAGCAAGTTTCAAGTAGCCAAGCCCTGCACATTCCAAAGAAACTGGCCCTCGAAGGCTTGTTAGAAGATAGATAACTTCTGAGCCCTTACAATAGCCTGCCTGATAAAAGGACTTTTGTATTCCTGGTGTTGACTCCTGCTAGATAAGATCTGTAAACTATGTAATGTAAGGTGGTGGCTTAGACGGCATTGTAACAGGGTCATCTGTAGAGTGCTGAAACCTGAGGGATGAAGGGGTAGTCCCTGCCCATGTGACCAACCCTAATGAAACCCTAGATTCCAGGACTCCAGTGAGCTTCCCTGGTTGACGGTTTAAGTCTTGTCACCCTTGCTGGAAGACTCAGGCACTGTCTGCACGGCTCTTGTAGAACAGGTCATCTTAAAGCTTTTCTGATTTCTTTTAGATTCTTCTGCTCTATATACTTTTTTTTAAAAAAAAAAATTATTTATTTATTATATATAAGTACACTGCAGTTGTCTTCAGATACACCTGAAGAGGGCGTCAGATCTCATTACAGATGGTTGTGAGCCACCATGTGGTTGCTGAGATTTAAACTCAGGACCTTCGGAAGAGCAGTCAGTGCTTTTAACCACTGAGCCATCTCTCCAGCCCTATATACTTTTAATCTCTGCTAATTTCTTTTCTTTTTAGATTAGATGTCACATATTCCAGTCTAACCTTGAACTTGCTAAGTAGTTGTGAATGACCTTGAACGTCTGATCCCTCTTAGTGCTGTGATTGCAGATATGAGTCTGTTTTGTGAAGTGCTAAAAATCAAACCTCGGGCTTGATGCTTCCTTCCTATGTAAGCCTTCTACCAACTGAGCTACATCCTCAGCCCTTACCTTTGCTGATTTCAATCTTGTTTTTTTGGGGTTTTTTTGGGGGGGGGAGGGGTTGGGTTTTGTTGTTGTTTGTTTGTTTGTCTTTTGTGGTAGAAAGTCTAATTATGAGAATACCAGCTTTTTTACTTCCGATCAGGAGAAATAATCAAACCTAAGACACTGACTTCTCTGAAACACGGAACTGAAATCAGTAACTGAAAGATATCTGGAAAGTCCTCCCAGGTACTCAGGAAGTAAACACCATCCACTGGTCTATAGGTCAAAGAGGAAGCCTCAAAAGAAGCTAGAAAATTCTTCAAACCGATTAAAAGTGAAAATAAGATAGATCAAATTTTATCAGAAGCAACCACGGAATACTTACGAGAGCAATGCCCCAGGCTAATGACATTTTTATTAAGAGAGTTCTCAAGATAATACTATAACCTTTTACCTTAAGAAAATTGCCCTTAAGAGGACAGAGACTGTCTGCTGCTGAACTTTGGGGCCAGATTTCTGGGGCCTTCTGGGAACAGGACTTCTAAAAGCAAGTATGTCTGGAAGGCTGTGGTGCAAGGCCATTTTTGCTGGCTACAAGCGAGGTCTCCAGAACCAAAGAGAGCACACGGCCCTTTTTAAAATTGAAGGCGTTTGTGCCCGAGATGAAACTGATTTCTACTTAGGCATGAGATGTGCTTATGTGTATAAAGCAAAAAACAATACAGTGACTCCAGGAGGCAGACCAAACGAAACCAGAGTGATCTGGGGAAAAGTAACTCGGGCCCACAGAAACAGTGATATGGTTCGCGTCAAATTCCGAAGCAACCTTCCTGCAAAGGCCATTGGACACAGAATCCGTGTGATGCTGTACCCATCCCGGATTTAAACTAATGGAGAGTAAATAAATAAAAGTAGATTTGTGCTCTTGTATTTTTTTTTTTTTAAAGAGGACAGAGACTATGGCTCAGTGGTAGAGTGTTTGCCTGAGATGTGCAAGGTCCTGAGTTCAGTCTCTCAGTATCGACAAAACAATACAAATTCAAGGGGCAATGCTAGGCAGCATAGTTACTTGCCGGGCATGGCAGTGCATGTCTTTGATCACAGAAACAGAAGTGGGCAGATTTCTGTCATTTAAAGGCAGCCTTGTCAACATACTGAGTTCCAGGATAGCCAATGATAGCATAGTGAGATCCTGTCTCACATAAAGACAAAAAGAAACTGAAAAGGGCCAGGTGGTGGTGGTGCACACATCTTTAATCCCAGCGCTTGAAAAGCAGAGGCAGACAGATCTCTGAGTTCGAGGCCAGCCTGGTCTAAAGAGTGAGTTCCAGGACAGCCGGGGCCACACAGAGAAACCCTGTCACAAAAAGAGAAAGGAAGGAAGGAAGGAAAGAAGGAAGTAAGAAAGGAAGGAAGGAAGAAGGAAGGAAGGGAAAAGAAAGCATACGTTCAGAATTAGCAGCAGTAAAGGCCATCAAGAACTCAAGAAAAAGAGCCAACTCAAATCAGATTCCTTGAGAAATTATCAATAAAATGTATAAGCCTGTAGTCCTGAAACAATACTTTTAGATCTTTGAAAGGAAAAACCCCAGGCACACAGAATATTCCCCTGGCACATCGTACTTAGCACTGTAAATGAAAAGGCTAAGGTGCAAGTGATGGTGTGTACCTGCTGTGCAGCTGGGTGAGTTCTCCACAGACACTTCAGAAAATCCACGTGGTGAGGCTAATACTACCCTGACAGAAAGAAGTTAGACAAAAGGTAGAGGCAGGAGGATCGGAATTGAAGGTTCCCCAGCTACAGAGGGCGTTCAAGAGAAGCCTGGGTTACATGAGAATTTTTCTTTCTTTTTTTTTTTTTCTTCACATTTCAGTGTAACTTTTATTTTATATGATTATAAATGAAGAAGTAAAGTCATAAAGTTTAAGAATTAAAAATGTCTCTAAGTCATTTACTAAACATCAAGCCAGCAGTAGATTGTTGATCACCTCTGCTAAGTCATGGTCTGGCTATAGTCTTTTCCACTTTGACCGGTTGTATTCCAGGCATGCTGACATTCTTGCCTTTCAGACATATTATCGTCACCTTCCCACAGGTCTTATTTATACTTGTTCCTGGAATTTCAGCCTTCCTGCTTCTTCTCTCATGTCCATTTCCTCTGACTAATTCTGGCTCATCCTTCTGAGAGTACTGAAAATAGCTAAGATGTTTGTATATGTGCCTCTGTAGTACTGCATAAACAAAAAGTTCATTGCATAGAATACAATGCATATATTTCTTTGAATTGTCTGATATATTTGAATTGCTCAATACAGTTGTCAGTAGTTACATTTGATCATGGTGCTTGATAGGTGTCTACTCCACAACAAGTATATATTCATATATGTGCATGTACACACACACACACACAAACTAAAAATTAAAAACAGGCCATGAATTTGAGAGAACATGAGGGTACAAGGAAAGGATTTAAGAAAGGAAATGGGATGGAATGTTCTATAGATATCTTTTAAGTCCATTTAGTCCAAAACTTCTGTTAATTTCACTGAGTCTCTGTTTAGTTTGTGTTTCCCTGATATGTCCATTGATGAGAGAGGAGTATTGAAGTCCCCCACAATTATTGTATGAGGTGCAATGTGTGCTTTTAGCTTTAGTAAATTTTTTTTTATGAGTGTGGGTACCCTTGCATTTGGAGCATAAATGTTCATAATTGAGAGTTCTTCTTGGTAGATTTTTCCTTTGATAAATACGAAGTATCCTTCCATATCTTTTTTTATGACTTTTGGTTGAAAGTTGATTTTATCTGATATTAGAATGGCTACTCCCACTTGTTTCTTGGGATCATTTGCTTGGAAAATTGTTTTCCAGCCCTTTACTCTAAGGTAGTGTTTGTCTTTGACACTGAGATGCATTTCCTGTATGCAGCAAAATGCTGGGTCCTGTTTACATATTCAGTCTGTTAGTCTATGTCTTTTTATTGGGGAATTGAGTCCATTGATGTTAAGAGATATTAAGGACTAGTGATTGTTACTTCCTGTTATTATTGATGTTATTTTTATGTTTGTGTGGCTATCTTCTTTTGGGTTTGTTGAAAGAAGATTACTTTCTTGCTTTTTCTAGGGTGTAGTTTCCCTCCTTGTGTTGGCTTTTTCCATCTATTATCCTTTGTAGGGCTGGATTTGTAGAAAGATGTTATATAAATTTGGTTTTGTCATAAGATATCTTGGTTTCTCCATCTATGGTAATTGAGAGTTTTGCTGGGTATAGTAACCTTGGCTGGCATTTGTGTTCTTGTAGGGTGTGTATGACATCTGCCCAGAATCTTTTAGCTTTCATAGTCTCTGATGAGAAGTCTGGTGTAATTCTGATAGGCCTGCCTTTATATGTTACTTGACCTTTTTCCCTTACTGCTTTTAAAATTCTTTCTTTGTTTAGTGCATATGGTGTTTTGATTATTATGTGACAGAAGGAATTTCTTTTCTGGTCCAGTTTATTTGGAGTTCTGTAGGCTTCTTTTATGTTCATGAGCATTACTTTCTTTAGGTTAGGGAAGTTTTCTTCTATAATTTTGTTGAAGATGTTTACTGGCCCTTTAAGTTGGGAATCTTCACTCTCTTTTATACCTATTATCCTTAAGTTTGGCTTTCTCATTGGGTCCTGAATTTCCTGGATGTTTTGGGTTAGGAGCTTTTTGAATTTTGCATTTTGCATTTTCTTTGTCTGTTGTGTCAATGTTTTCTATGGTATCTTCTGCACCTGAAATTCTCTCTTCTATCTCTCGTATTCTGTTGGTGATGCTTGCATCTATGACTCTTGATCTCTTTCCTAGGTTTTCTATCTCCAGTGTTGTCTCCTTTTGTCTTTCTTTGTTGTTTCTATTTCCATTTTTAGATCCTGGATGGTTTTTTTCAGTTCCTTCACCTGTTTGGTTGTGTTTTCCTATAGTTCTTTAAGGGATTTTTGTGTTTCCTCTTTAAGGTCTTCTACCTGTTTACCTGTGTTCTTTTGTATTTCTTTTTTTTTTTTTTTTTTT
>NW_022196915.1:13470462-13471348 GCF_008632895.1 Mastomys coucha
AAAAAAAAACAAAACAAACAAACAAAAAAAAACAACAAAAAAAAAAACACCAGAGCATAACTAAAATTTCAAAAACAATCAAAATGTTCACGCATGGAATGATTGAGTAAATTCTAGAACAGCCTGATGGCAGAGCATTACATAACTGTACAAAAAAAGAGTCAAGTCTCTCTATGAATGACAATGGGTGGTGTCTAGGATATCTACTCTTTGTTTTTGTTTGTTTGTTTGAACTCACTCTGTAGACCAGGCTAGCCTCAAACTCACAGAGACGCACTTGCCTCTTCCTCCCTAGTGTAAAAGCATGAGCCACCACCTCCCGGGCAGGATATATCCTCTCAAGTAACAAAGAAGAGTGCTAAAGAGTTTGAAGCAAGAAAAGGAGAAGCACGAAAGGAAAGTGTAGATGTGTCGGGTTATGGTTTATGTGTGGGGAAAGCAGCACAGGGAACTTTGGGGTGCCGCTTTGCCTATATAAACTCAGATTAAAGAAAAGAAGTAGGGGCTGGAGAGCTGGCTCAGCACTGGACTGGAAAAATGGCTGCTCTTGCAGAGGAGCAGGGTTCATTTCCTAGCCAGCATCCACACGGAGCCATACAACTTTGGTTCAAGAGCATCCAACTCTCTATACTAGTCTCCATATAACACACATGCATATTCACACACACACACACACACATGTGTGAGCGCAAATGCTTTCAAACTCTTCAAGATTAAGAATGTAGCCCTAACAACAGAGCACTTACCTAAAATGTGGTAGACCATCAGTTTGATCCCCTGTCCAATATATATGCATGCTAAATACTCTGTCTAGTTAGTAAGCTGATTTTTGTTTTGTTTTGTTTTGGTTGTTTGGATGTTTGGTTGGTTTTTTTTTTTTTTTTTT
>NW_022196915.1:13471704-13472485 GCF_008632895.1 Mastomys coucha
AAAAAAAAAAAAAAAAAAAAAAGCGTGTGGGATAAAAAGTTAAATCACAACTGCCCTGTTTGTGATTTAAAAAAAAAAAGATTTATTTATTATTATATCAGTGCTCTTAACCACTGAGCCATTTCTCCAGACCATAAGCTTGATTTTTGAATCGGCCGTTCTGAAACTGTTCTGCATACTATAGGTTTGCACAAGTCAGTGAAAACTTTGAGGAGAATGTAAGCTGGTTTCTCACAGGTGTGGAAGTGTGGAGAAAGGGAGGCTAGGGTGAACACTGGACTGTCTGGGATGAGGGCCATACTATACTCTAGAACAGCTCTTGGGAGTAACAGACAGTGGGCTTGTACTTGGGCTAGCATTGGTAGAAGCCTCACACTTTGTGGCTTTTATCTGCCATCTACAGTTCAGACTTGGCACATACTCTCACATAAATCTTCTAGTGCTGTGGACAGAACCAGGGCCTTGCACATGCCAGGCAGAGTTCTACCGCCAAGCTGCATTCCAAGCTTAGCCTCTCCATTAAATTACAAAGATGACCATCTGCCAAAGGCAAACTTTTTAGTTTGAGCAAAGTAAACATCTAAGCCCAGTGGATGAGTCAGACATTTCCCTGTGGCACGAGAAGAAATGAGCTGAACCTTTGTGGAGCAGTAAGGGGATTCACAGGCTCACTGGAAGACTGTTTGGAAGGTCTAAGGTCTCTCTGGATCTCTCTAGGACATCATGGGAACACTATTCTCTTTATCTCGGGTCTCCTCTGCTTGTGGACGTCTCTAGGATG
>NW_022196915.1:13472495-13478084 GCF_008632895.1 Mastomys coucha
CAAGTGCTGGGATTAAAGGTGTGCGCCACCACCGCCCAGCGGTGGACTACTCTTATCCAGGGAGATGGGCAGCCCCTGGAACCACAGGAATCGCCGCAGCATTCTCAAAAGGAAGTACAAAGAAGAAAGGCTGTCGGCACACACAAAGCAACGAGTCTCACTGCTTGTCCTCCCTAAAGTTCTGATTTCTGTTTAAGCTTCCCAGGCGAGGATACACTTTTAAACAATATCGAATAAACCTAGCCTAACCTCTTTGACCTGTGACCAGCTCCTCTGGGGATGGCTAGCCCTCATACAACTGGCTAGACCTGAACCTATTTTCTGGTGTCATCTACCCCCATGGACTATGCGGCATAGGAACCAATACAAAAAGAGACTGTCACTTAAAATCCCAAAGACCTTCAGAGTGGTCCCCTATCAGTCAGGCTCTCTTCAGTGGGCCTCTCCAGCACACGCTCTCAGGCAGTATGTCTCTGAGACAGGTGTCTGAGACTACTTGCTATAGAACTCTTTCTGGTTCAGTCTTCAAGCCTGTCCTTAAAAGAAGAGATAATTAATTCATATGCTGTGTGTTTAACTTAGTATTAATGGTTACTATCTCCCCACCTAATTGTCGGTCTGCGTACCAGAGGCTATCTGCGGAGACCTCTGACCTGGCCCCGCCTGGCCCAGCCTGGTGTGAGAGTTCAAATGAAGGGGAAAAGGCATGAGCAGGAAGGGCGAATTGCCTCCACCACCTCCACTGCTGTTGCTGCTGCTGCCACTGCCGTTGCTGCTGCTGCTGCTGCTCTGGTGCCTGCTGCCCCAGCAGCTACTGTTGCAGATGCTGCACTGGCTATGCTGAGCTGAGCTAAGCTGAGTCAAGCTGAGTTTAGCTGAGCTGAGCTGAGCTGGTGGAGGACTGGCTTATAAGTGAGTGGGGTACTGGCGAGCTTCTGGTGGTGAAAGCTTCAGGAGAACATTCTCTTCCCAGGTAGTCTTACAGCTCTTGTGACAGATGCTCTCAAGTCAATGGATGGAGTAATTCTCACACACACTTTTATTCCTTCTGGATAGGATCTTATATACAGTTTTGGGATGGGTTGGGTCTGACAGCAGGTGCTTCCTATTGGCTTGGCCTCAGATGCCTCATCTACATGAGGAAAGACTTGTGGGCGATGCCCCTATGTGACTGATGGCTGCACTTCTCTCCATGGAGGGGCTGTGGCTACATGACCAGGGCCTGGACTTGGGAGCAGGAGAAGCTCCTACCCTCCCTTCTGGGTTTCCAGGGCTTCAAGCTCGACCTTCCCAGGCTTCCTCTGCCCCACAGACCATCTTGGCCTTTATTGGAGGAACTTTAGACTCAACAACCTTATTCTTCTATGAGCCTAAGGAATATCTTGGCCCAGAGGACCTACTCTGTCTCCAGATGCACTGGCTGGTTTTCTGTGTCAACTTGACACAGGCTGGAGTTATCACAGTGAAAGGAGCCTCCCTTGAGGCTCCATGAGACCCAGCTGTAAGGCATTTTCTCAAGTAGTGATCAAGGCGGGGGGGGGGGGGGGGGGGGGGGGGGGGAAGAGTCCATTGTGAGTGCTGCCATCCCAGAGCAGGTAGTCCTGGGTTCTATAAGAAAGCAGAACGAGCAAGCCAGTAAGCAGCACCCCTCCACAGTCTCTGCATCAGCTCCTGCCCTGTGTGAGTTCTAATCCTGACTTCCTTTGGTGATGAACAGCGATGTGAAAATGTAAGCTGAATAACCCCTTTCCTCACCAACTTGCTTCTTGGTTGTGGTGTTTCCTTGCAGCAGCAGAAACCATGACTAAGACACCAGGCATCACCCTGAGGGTTGCTTTTGTACACCCTGTATCTTAAAATCTCACCAACAGGCACGGTATGCATGTTATACAGTTAGAGAACACTTGCCCAGAATGTGGAAGAGCCTCGGGCCAATTCTCATTTACTCCCAACACCCCACCCCCAACCCCCATAAGAAGACTCATCAGCACCTAGGGAGTCTGAAACATGAGCACACAAGAACCACGTTGAGTTTATATTTAAAATGCAGATGCCTGGGGCCTAGGAGAAGGCTTGGTGAGTAAAGTGCTTGCTAAGCAAGCATGAAGCCCTGAATTGGGATCCCCAGCAACCACATAGAAAGGGGAAGCACATGGAAGCACATGTGTCTGTAATTCCAGAGATGGGAAGGTGGAAAACAGACATGCGGATCGGTAGGACTTACTGGCCAGGCTGCCCAGCCTAACTGGTGAACTCCGGGTGTAGTAAACAACCCTGCCTTAAAAAGTAAAATGGAAGGTACCTCTGGATTCCACACACTTGTGAATACACACACACACACACACACACACACACACACACACACACACGCACGCACGCACGCACGCACACGCACACGCACACGCACACACACACGCACACGCACACGCAGGCACAAACATGCACACACGCACGCGCACACGTACATGTAGATCTCCTAAGACTGAAGAGTGGGGCTACTCCTGTAGATCTGCGAGAGCAAAGGGAACGACCAAGTCCCATGGTCTCAGGGCTGGAAAGTGATCCAGGAATAATCAGCCAGTAAGGAAAAGTGAGAAGAGCAAGAGCCTAGTAAGGCGGCAGGTCCTCCTGTGGGATAAGGAAGGAGACGCGGTTTCTGTCTAAACTATGGAAAGTCTTATGCTGGGAAAAATAAATCTGATTTTCCATTAGAAAAATAGAAATAAAATTGCTCTGGGCTATAGAAATAGCTCTGCAGTTAAGTACATTGGTTGCTCTCCCAGAGGACCTGAGTTTGGTTCCAGAAAAGATGACTACCAACCATCTGTAGCTCTGTACCCAAGGAACCCATCGCCCTCTTCTGGCCTCCTTGGGTACTGCATGCATGTGGTACACAGATAACAGGCAAAACACCTATGCACATAAAACAAAAATAAATAAATAATTATAAAAAGAAAGGAAAGGAGGAAGGGGGGAGGAAACCACTGTGAGCCAGGTGTAGTGGTGCATGCTTGTAATCCAGGTGCTCAGGGGGATGGAGGAGGATGGGGTCTGTGAGGATTTCAAACATTACATCCGTTATTTGATGGTTCCTGTTCTCATTTTCTTTTCTTTCCATTCCTTTCCTTATCTTACCTTGGGTTTTTTGTTTGTTTTTGTTTTTGTTTTTCTAAAACCGGTTGTATATCCCTGGCTTTCCTGGAGCTTACTCGGTGCACCAGGCTGGCCTCTAATTTACAGAGATCCACCTGCCTCTGCCTCTGTAGTGCTGGGATCAAAGGCATGCACCACCATTACCTCCCCTGTACTCATTTTTCTTTGTTCCAGTTAGCGCCCTTCCCTCCTCTACCTTTCTTCGCTGCTGTTTCAGAGTGAATTTTCTATTGTGAAAATAATATATTCTCAGTTTTAAAAAATGTAAAACACGAGGAAATTAAGACATCACTAAGCAGCAACCTAGGACCCTGGTATATAGTTGCTGCTCTCCACACATGCCATGCATCTTGCACAAGAAGCCTCCTGTCACACATGTACTTTTATAATGTGTTGTATTGTTAGTGGTGCATATGCATGTGCTGAGTGTGTATGCTCATGTTTGTACAGATGTGTGTATGTAGGTGCATGTGTGTGTGACAGAAGTCAGAGGTTGACATCCAGGGTCTTCATAAATTGCCTTCCATGTTCCTTTCGAGACCAGCTCTCCATTGGACATGGAGCTCATTGAACAGGCTGGGCTGGCTGGTCACTTAGCTTTGGAGATCTGCCTGTCTTTGCCCCTAACTCTGTGCTGGGTTTCTATACACATGCTACAACTCCTGGCTTTTACCAGGCACAGAAAATCCAACCGGAGGCCCTCACATTTGTTCAGCAGGCACTTTGCCCCCTGAGCCATTTTCTCGGCCCCTGTAATATGCTTTCTTTTCTCATATAAAATATTCCAAGCAGCAGTCATGTGGGGTGCAGAGGTACTTGGGAACAAACCATTCATACAAACAAAATAAACAGAATAAACATCTTATTTTTTTATTTTTTTAAAGATTTATTTTATTTATTTTATGTATATGAGTACACTGTAGCTGTACAGATGGCCATGAGCCATCATGTGTGTGGCTGCTGGGAATTGAACTTAGGACCCTGCGTAATACACTGTAGCTGTCTTCAGACGCACCAGAAGAGGGCGTCAGATCTCATTACGGGTGGTTGTGAGCCACCATGTGGTTACTGGGATCCGAACTCAGGACCTTCGGAAGAGCAGTCAGTATGCTGAGCCATCTCGCCAGCCCAATAAACAACATTTTAAAAATGTTAATGTTACAGGCAAGGCAGAATGCTCCAAGCAGTTGACAGAGTGCTTGCCTGGTATGTGTGTGCCCTGGGTTCAATCCCAAGCACAGCATAAACTAGCAGTGGTGGCACCAGCCTATAATCTTAGTATTGAGGAGGTGGAGGCAGGAGGATCAGAAGTTCAAGGTCATCTCGACTACATAGTGATTTCAAGACTGGGCTACATGAGACTGTATTTCAAAAATCACTATTATTAGTAATTATTGGGGTCCATGAGTCGGCCCACAAGCCACACAAACATCGATCTATCTCAGTCAGACAGGAATGGTTTATTGAATGCACATCCTAGTTCTGATCTACAAGGTTGTAGCTCAGAATTTTCTGAGGCTACGATGACAATGAGCAGCTTTCTCTGTCAGTTTATAAAGGAGAAAACCCACAAAAAACACAATAAGCGGGGCTGGAGAGATGGCTCAGCAGTTAGGAACACTGACTGTTCTTCCAGAGACCATGAGTTCAAATCCCAGCAACCACATGGTGGCTCACAACCATCCGTAATGAGATCTGATGCCCTCTTCTGGTGTGTCTGAAGACAGCTACAGTGTACTTAAATATACACAATACACAATAAGCTCATACACAGGTACAGGAAGTACTGCCCAGTGATCAGCTCTGACTCAACCCATTTTAGACGTAACAGTTCATATTGACCTTTAACTTGATAGGTCCTATGTAAAGCTTTGTGAAATTTCTTGAAATTAAGAAACCTCATACAGGAGCTGGAGAGATGGCTCAGCAGTTAGGAGCATTGATTGCTCTTTCAAAGGTCTTGAGTTCAATTCACAGCAACCACATGGTGGCTCACAAACATATGTAATGGAATCTGATGCCCTCTTCTGGTATGTCTGAAGATAGCAACAGTGTACTCAAATACATAAAATAAATCTTAAAAAAACAAACAAACAAACAAACAGGGCAGTGGTGGCGCACACCTTTAATCCCAGCGCTTGGGAGGCAAAGGCAGGTGGATTTCTGAGTTCGAGGCCAGCCTGGTCTACAGAATGAGTTCCAGGACAGCCAGGGATACACAGAGAAACCCTGTCTCGAAAAATCAAGAAAACACACTATAAACAGAGGCCCTGAAACCAAACCAAGTGCAGGAATTTCCTCCCCAGGAGTGGGGCTGGGCAGGTGGGAGGAATCCGATGCAAGGTTAAAAGTCCATTGTTTGTTTTTCTTTTTCTTTCTTTCTTTTTTTTTTTTTATGATTACTTGTTTTTAATGTTTTCTTTCTCTGGCAAATGA
>NW_022196915.1:13478860-13493235 GCF_008632895.1 Mastomys coucha
ACTAACTAGTACACTCAGAGCTCCCAGGGTCTCAACCACCAACCAAGGACTGCACATGGAGGGGTCTGTTCTAGCAGCATGTGTATAGTAGAGCATTGTTTGTTTTTTATGGTCTTTTTCTTTTTTTTAAGATTTATTTATTTACTATATGTAAGTACACTGTAGCTGTCTTCAGACACACCAGAAGAGGGCATCAGATCTTATTACAGATGGTTGTGAGCCACCATGTGGTTGCTGGGATTTGAACTCAGGACCTTGGGAAGAGCAGTCAGTGTTCTTAATCGCTGAGCCATCTCTCTAGCCCCCTGTTTTTCATGGTCTTAACCTGAGCTACATAAAAAAGCACAGAGCTGTGACAGAGTGCATCCTGGCGGGACTGTCTCCCACGTCAGCCCCCTGGATGTCTCAGGATTTGCCAAGAATCTTCAAAGACCCAACACATAATTGTATTTCCAGCTCTATCTTCCATTGATGACTGGCCCAGTTTACTGGCTACAATCTTTTTTTTTTTTTTTTCGTATTTTTGAGACAGCTACAATCTAGTTCTTTCTTTTACGTCATAAGAGGCTAAGGCTCTTCGGTTTATTTTTCACTAGCCAATGAAAAGTTTGATAGTTATCTTTATCGGTACGGTTAGTTAATCAGCGTGGCAATGAACTCTTTCTCCTTTCAGTCCTGAAGTTTGGGGACCAATTAAAGCTGAGGTCCCCAAACACCTGAGGTATGTTCTCCATCAGCTGTTGTTCTCAAGTAGAATGTACTATGACTCAGAAACCAAAAAAAGGGAGCAGACCTTGTATGCCAGGGAAGCAGCGTTTTCAATCAGCAGTGATGGACCATGGATGGTAGGGAGATCGTACTCTTTGTGCAGCTTTCCTCACATCCGCTTGGTTTTATTAGCAGACAACGTAACAACCATGTGGACTTCAAAGTCTCACATTTTATGCTAGGGAAAGGCTGTTTGTCATTTTCCTTGTCACACTGCCTTATGGAATCAGACAAATCTACTGAATTTGGGTCTTTAGCTCGTTAGCTTCTCCACACTGTGCTCTCAGCAATGTCTCTGTTGGTAGACATTGTTAAGTTTCATACCCAGGACAAGCGGGCTGCCGGACCCATTTAACATATCAAAGTGGATCTGGCCTCCAGGTTTTCCCAGCATCCCCCAGTCTCTACCTGTTCTGGTAGTGTATGGCTGCCATATGCAGCCCTCTACCCTTAACCCTCCAGCCTGGGGGGCCAACCTGCCCTTCTCCATAGGCTCTTCCATATATAATCCAGACGTTTGGTGACCTGCTCCTTTTTGTACCTTTAACCTGTGGGCTGCTGTACTTGGTTTCCCTCTGTCCCACATAGTTCAGGCAGGGTAGGGACCACTCTGGACTCTGGCCGTCCTCTCCCACACATCTATAGTAAACTTTCTCTTCTGCCATGCCTACGAGCAGTCATAGCCTTTCCTTTCCTTCTTTCTTTCTCTCTTTCTCTCTTTCTTTCTTTCTTTCTTTCTCTCTCTCTTTCTTTCTTTCTTTCTTTCCTTTTTTCTTTCTTTCTTTCTTTTTTTCTTCCTCTCAGACATTGAGGCTGTTTTTCTTGTTTTTCACAGTAAAAAAAAAAATAATGCTATGACACAGACCTGATATCTGTTACCCCTCTCCCCGATTTGTATGTTGAGCCCCTAATTGACAAGGTAACGGTGACAAGAGTGGGCCTTTGGGACTTTTCGTTCCTGAGAGTAGAGCGAGCCCTCATTACTGTTCTCATAAAAGAGGCTTGAGGGTGAATGTGGCTCGGTGATAAAGCATGCATTTAGCATATGTTTACAGGAAGCTAGAACCTTGCCAAAGATTGGTTAGGACTTGCGCTACCACACTGCTTTGATGCCAATGGTAGGGTCTGGGTTGGGTGTTTCCAGGCTTTTGGCCTCTTAGCTAAAGAGTTGGAAGTGAGCAGGGCAGTGGTAGCGAATGTCTTTAATTCCAGCACTTGGGAGGCAGAGGCAGTCAGATTGCTGAGTTCGAGGCCATCCTGGTTTACAGAGTGAGATCCAGGAAAGCCAGGACTACACAGAGAAACCCTGTCTCGAAAAACCAAAAACAAACAAACAAACAAAAAGAATTGGAAGTGAAAGCTCACGTAGATTTGCAAAAGAAGCAAGATAATTTTATTTGGAGCAAAGAGATAATATAGATCAAGGAGAAATACACTATCAAGACTGACCAGGAGCCGCTTGAGCAGGGGTATTCAGGACCTGGGTTATTGTTCCAACCTTCTTTTTAGGTGGTTCAAGAGAATGAGGGATGGTTTCTAGACGTTCTCTATCTTAGCTGATAGTCTAGGTACTCATCCCTTTCCATAAAACCTTCAATTGTAATCATATGCAGTCCAATTATGCATGGACATTAAGATGGTAAGTAGAGGATTCTCTCTACTCGAGAACACAGTTTTGCTCATTGCCTAAGCACTCAAAACCAGGTCAGGCCAGCATAGCCCTTACGTTCTTTATATTTGGATATATTAGGGATACGCTTGGACAGAAGCTGCCTTATTTTGATTGTTATAAGTGACCGGGAGAACTCATACACTGATTACATTCAGAGATGGGAGTACGTGTATCTCTGACACAGGTGGGATTTCGAGGGGCTTCTGAAGATGCTAAGTGAGTTGTTTGGAGAGGGGTGTGTGTGCATAGCACACAGGGGGCAGCTCAAGTTATAAGAGGGAGGTGGAATATGCTATACACATGATCTCAAAGCGAATGGGGGCTCCATGGTACTGAAGTATTTCTTACACCTGCCTAACTCAGTTTTGTTTCTCCCAGAGTTATCAGTGGGGAGTGAGTGAGCAACTCTGGGACTATCTCAGGTACAGACTAGCCTGGGTCCAATTTGTGGACAGAAACAACATGATTTAAACGGGGGAAAAAAAAATATATATATATATAAAGAACTAATGACTATAAAAACAAATAAGTGAAAGGAGGGACTGGTAAGTAATAAATAGAGGGAACATTTAATGGTATATAATCAAAATACATTACATACATACACACATATATGCGTGTATATATGTAAATATATACATATGTATATACATACATACACATGTGTGTGCATATTTTTTTATTGTTATTTTTTTTTCGAGACAGGGTTTCTCTGTATAGCCCTGGCTGTCCTGTAACTCACTCTGTAGACCAGGCTGGCCTCGAACTCAGAAATCCACCTGCCTCTGCCTCCCAAGTGCTGGTATTAAAGGTGTGCGCCACCACCGCCCGGCGTAAAAATATTTTTTAAGAAGGTTGTGTCATATAATTGTAAGCCCTGTAGTTAGGATAAAGCAGGAAGATTTTTGAGTCTGAAAGATATCCTATCCCCTACCCCTAGAAAGAAAACAAGAAAAGCGACAGCTACTGCTTAGGGCTGAGAAAAACAACCCAAAGTAAAGCCCCTCTGCCAGAGCAGAGACCTGGATCTGGAGGGGGGGCGGGTAAGCAGCCATGCTTCCCGGGTGACAGAGAAATTGCTATCTTGAGAGCCACTGAGAACCGGAGAGGCTGGGCCACGGGCGCTGCTGGCTGCTGTGCATTGCAGAAAGCAGCTTTTGTAAAACCTGGTATCGGGAATGCTGCATGTGGAGCAGAGCTGGACACTTCAGAGCCAGGCTCACTTCAGGAGCTGGAAAAGCCACCCAGTGGTGGTGATGAACGCACTGGGGAAGACTCCTGGAGTATAGACTGCGGTAGCTAGACTGCAGGAACGCTTCAGCAACAGCGTGCTTTTCTTCGTGTGGCGTCTCTTTATCGCCCTCTACTGACAAGTACAGTGTAATGCTAGCTGACAAAGGAAAAAAAGACCAGCTTCAATTTTGCCTATCAGTAAATGATTGGTGAATTTTGAATAAGAGGCAACAAACTGATAACTAGTATAAACGGTTCCCTTGGAGTACTTACTTTCCATGTGCTCTTCTCATAAACCCGAAGGTCTATGATTCCACCTAATAGGATACAGGCA
Organism: Mastomys coucha; assembly: GCF_008632895.1. Classification (NCBI taxonomy): domain Eukaryota; kingdom Metazoa; phylum Chordata; class Mammalia; order Rodentia; family Muridae; genus Mastomys; species Mastomys coucha. Next base: position 13,482,868 of record NW_022196915.1, read on the forward strand.
TTGCAGGAATGAAGATGTACTCCTTCAAAACGAAAAAGCAGTCCCAGCCAGGCAGTGGTGGGGCATGCCTTTTATCCCAGCACTTGGGAGGCAGAAGCAGGCGGATTTCTGAGTTCGAAGCCAGCCTGGTCTACAGAGAGATCCAGGACAGCCAGGGAAATACAGAGAAACCCTGTCTTGAAAAACAAAACAAAATGGCAGTCCCAATAGTAATTGTATGTATTGCTAGCTATATTAATTAGTCACTCTCCCACTGAATATTTGGCTATTTAAAGTCTAAACTAAAGCCGACCACAGAGATACAAGTCTGGAATCCCAGCACCTTGAAGATAAAGGAAGCATCAGGAATTCAAGGCTCACATAGTGAGTTCAAGGCCAGCATGGGCTACATAAGACCCTGTTTCAACCCCTCCCCCAACCCCACAAAGGATTAAATTGTAACTTCAGCAACTTTTATATAAAATTACAATGGTAATTTAATTTTATGTAACATTAAAATACTAAACATGGATAAATACGTACATATAACAGGGAAAGAGAATATAGTTTCTTTAACATGTAATCAACATTTCTGACTCCCTTATACTATTCCCCATTCTGTGTCTCCCTTACCTTCAGAGAGTTTAGCTGGTTGGAACTCTTCAATTGATGAACAGACTCTAACCTCAGTTCCCCAAATTCTGAATACCTAGTAGTCCTGCTTTTCAATACATACACACACATATATACATACATACATACGTACATACATACCTACATACATACCTACATATATACATACATATATACATACATAATGTTAATGTATAGGTGGTTTGCCCATCTGTACATCTGTGTACCATATACATGCAGTTTCCAAAACTGCCAGAAGAGGTCATTGGATCTCCTGGAACTGGAGTTAGACACAGTTGGGAGATAGCTACCTTGTAGGTATTGGCGATTAAACCCGATCCTCTGGAAGAGCAATCAGTGCTCTTAATGGCTAAGCCACGTATCCATCCTTGGCTATGCCATTTTTTGGTTGCTATAGTTTTCCATTAACATTTTCAACAGTCATGGAAATACTGAGTGCTGTACCCAAGAGTCCCTAATTCTAGAGATCATGATCCTTGCCCCTGCTGTGGGAAACACCAAATTACCCCTTTGAATTAGGGATCAATCACTCCAGCCAAGAAAGAAATGCTTTTCGGTGGCAATAGGAATCCAACATGGTATTGGGACAGCCTGACCTTTCAATCCAATGGAGTCATCACTATGTTCCTTTTGAGATTAAGATCTCTAGGCCAGCTGGGCAGTGATGGCGCACACCTTTAATCCCAGCACTTGGGAGGCAGAGGCCGGCGGATTTCTGAGTTCGTGGCCAGCCTAGTCTACAGAGTGAGTTCCAGGACAGCCAGGGCTATACAGAGAAACCCTGTCTAGAAAAACCAAAAAAAAAAAAAAAAAAAAGTAAAAATGATTGCAGAGAGGTGTGATGGAGAGAAACTGTTTCCAGCTGCTGATTCCCAGAGTTATTTCCTGTGGTTTGGGAGAAAACAGCACTAGTAACAATCCCTAATTCCAAAGATACACTGTATCCTTATGATGCAGTCTTTGAAATATTATAGCACATTTTCAGTAAACCTCTCCAAGGTTCAGTTAGGTCCTCTGCCTCATGGAGGTATGTCATAATATCAGGGAACTCCCTGGGCACTTCCCATTGGGCTTCCCTTCCTGGGAAATGACTCTCTAACTACATGCAATGATTTGAGGATATCTGATTTGGCTTAGTACATTGCTCTGTGAATTCTCAGATATGTTATGGTGCTGGTAGACTTTGTTGTGAATTATAAAAGACAAATTTCTCCTTATGGCAAGAAGAAATGGCAAGATAGAACGAAAGGCTACAATGAACCTGTGGTAGTAGATTAGAATTCAGATTATCTAAGGAACTCATGGTACATAATACACATATATATACATGCAGAGAGAAGTAGCTAAATTATGTCTATGTAAATAAATACATATATCTATATATTAGCAGACATAAATGTATTCCCTGTGATATACCCTGAGAAGGCCTAGGAGCAGTGAGATTTCTAGTAGCAATGCATACAGCTAGATGCATACATAGTGTATAAAAGTAAGACTCAATACTTAGGAGCCATAGATTCTTGGAGAAATGGTTTATTCTAGAGCTAGGCACTGAAAATACAAGGACTGAAAGACTTAGATAAATCAGAGAAGTCTAAAGAGATATGGTGATTAAATGCAAAGTGGTATTCTGGACTGGGGGTGCACTTCAATGCTGTGGTCCCCTGTCAGAAACCTTCAGCCCACTTTAGACAATGTGCTTTGAGGATAGTCCTCAAAACACCTACTGTGCACTCTTCAAATTCCTCAAGGTCATCAAACAGAAAGTCTGAGAAATGGTCACAACAAGGAGCAGCCTAAGAAAGTCAGATAACTAAATGTACTGTGGAGTCTTGATTGTGAAACAAAGTGACCTCACCTAAAAACTAAGGAAGATGGCACTGGAGAGACAGTTTAGTGAATAAAAGTGCTTGCCATCCCCAGAGCATTTGCCTCTGACCAACACACATACACACACACACACACACACACATGCGAGGGGGGCACGTGTTTGAAAGCACGAGAATTCATCAACTCTAGGACCTATAGTTGGATAGAGTACTTATCTAGCCTGTTGTTTGAGGCCCTTGGTTCCATCCTTCCAGCACTGAAAAACCAAGCCCTAAACACAACAAATAAACAAAACAATGGAGCAAATGTATCATAGCAATATCAACAGTAGAGGCCAGGATGAAATGTGGTTCATTCTTAGAGGTTGCCTAGCTTATCTCTACCAGGAAGTCCTGAGCTTCATACTCAGCATTGGAGGTAGGGAATGAATAGGGCAAACTGGGAATAAAATATATTAGAATTCATTCTATACTATATTTTTTATATTTTCATAGATAAACAGATAGGTAGGCAGATAGGCAGATGGATGGATGGATGGATGGATAGATGGATGGATAGATAGGTAGATAATGTCTGTCTGGTATGTGCGTATGTGCATGTGTATGCAGACACTCTTTTGTAAACCAAAGATCAGTTAAGCTTGATCTTTTTTGGTTAGTTTTGGTTTTTTTGTTTGTTTGTTTGTTTTTGTTTTTCGAAACAGGGTTTCTCTGTGTAGCCCTGGCTGTCCTGGAACTTACTCTGTAGACCAGGCTAGCCTCCAACTCAGAAATCCCCCTACCTCTGCCTCCCAATTGCTGGGATTACCACCACTGCTCTGCTTACTCTAAATTTTTTACTTTCTTTTTTACTGAAACAGCAAGAACAATGGTGACATTCTAAAATCTATGGATAACTATGTCGTATATTGCATTAAGATTCTGGCTTCAACAACTGCACTCTGGTTGCATAGGAGTACATCTTTGGAGAATTTGGATGAAAATTATTTTTGGTACTCTGTGAACTATATCTGTACTACTTCTGTAAGCTTAAAATTGTTTTGTGAAAGATTCTATTTGAACCGAGCTTGAAGTGTTGCCACTTTTGAGAAAGAGAAACCCAGTCGGTCTCTGGCCCTGCAGACCACTCTGGGCACTGGCCTCGCGACGACACATGCACAGTTTTGACTGTAAGGGAAGCCTGTTCACAGACGGCTGGATTTTATGGAGAGCAGTTTGGAAGTCATGAACAAAGTTGGAAGCTCACGGGCAGTAAATGAGACTGTCTGGAGGGTCCCTGGGAAACCTTGTGAGACATTACATAACGGCAGCCAGCGGGGATGGAAGAATTTATTATAGATTTCTACTTTAAGTGTATCTATTTATGTGCCCTGAAGGCCAGTGGAGCCCTGCAAGGGAGGAAGGGCTGAGGGCTTGTATCTACCCCTGCCCGCACTACACCGCAGAGGTCTCCACCTGTCCATCACGGTGTGGGGAATGCAGCTCCACTGTCCCACCTGAGGCCTCCGGTTGCGTGGTGAGGAGAGGAAGCAGCCCGCAGAAGACACTTCGTGGGGTTTCTCAGAGCTGTTCTCTATGGTGCAGATGTGCACCTGAGTTATTTTGTATACGAACTAGGCTTACTGCCCTGCTCTGTTTTTGCAAGCTGTTACTTTCTGCTCCACATGAAGCAAAATGCAGCTTCTAGGTAGAAATGTAGAATTTCCTGGGCCACAGCCTTGGGTAGAAAGAGAACTGCCAGAGCACAGCTATCAGTGTGTGCCCCACCTCCTGGTGAGAAGCTTTTTTTTCTTTCTTTCTTCCTTTCTTTCTTCCTTTCTTTCTTTCTTTCTGTTTTTGTTTTTGTTTTTTTTGGTTTTTTTGGAGGAGGGGCGGTTTTCTTTCTTTTTTTTTAAGATGTATTTTATTTATTTTATGTGTATGAGTACACTGTAGCTGTACAGATAGATGGCTGTAAGCTATCACGTGTGCGGCTGCTGGGAATTGAAGCTGGCCCTGCTCGCTCTGGCCCTGCTTCCTATGGCGTAATTTGCCGTAGTTGCCCTCAGACGCACCAGAAGAGGGCGTCAGATCTCATTACGGGTGGTTGTGAGCCACCATGTGGTTGCTGGGATTTGAACTCAGGTCCTTCGGAAGAGAAGTCAGTGCTCTTACCCGCTGAGCCATCTCGCCAACCCCGGGGGCTGGGGGGGTGGCAGGGCGGGTGTTTTCAAGACAGGATTTCTCTGTGTAGCCCTGACTGTCCTGGAACTCACTCTGAAGACCAGGCTGGCCTTGAACTCAGAAATCTATCTGCCTCTGCCTCCCAAATGCTGGGACTAAAGGCACGCGCCACCACTGCCCAGTGAGAAGCATTTCTTTTTGCATTTACCGTGGGAGTACAGACTTCCCTCTTGGAAGTGGAGCTGGACACCTGTCACCTAGAGGCAGAGGCTGGAGGATCTTGAATTCCAGGCCAGCCTAGGTTTTAATATAACAAGTTCCAGTCTGGGATACACAGCAGTAGCACCCTCTAAATTAACTAATTAAAAATAAAAACCACCCCCAAAAAATAAATAAATAAAAAAAGAAAAGCCGGGTGGTGGTGGCACACGCCTTTAATCCCAGCACTTGGGAAGCAGAGGCAGGTGGATTTCTGAATTCAAGGCCAGCCTGGTCTACAGAGTGAGTTCCAGGACAGCCAGGGCTATACAGAGAAACCCTGTCTCGAAAAACCAAAAAAAAAAAAAAAAAAAAAAAAAAGACTTTGTACTGCTCAGGAAGCCCATGTTCCATTCTTAGCACCTGCAACAAGGCAGCTCACAGTTGCTTGTAACTCCAGCTCCAGGTAAGTCTGATACCTGTGACCTCCACTGGCACCTGCATTCATGTATCTATACTTTCCACATACACATAATTAAAAAAACCCACCTAGTCTTAGGGGTGCTTAAGGGGATGTCTTAGTGGTTAAGAGCACTGGCTCTTCTTCCAGAGGACTCAGGTTCAGATCCCAGTACCCACACTGCAGCTAACAACCATCTGTAAATATGCTAAGTAGAAAATTCCAGAAAGAAAGGAACCATGCATTTTAAAGTCTGTTCTGAGTCCCTTCATACAAAATAGGGTACCCTCTTCCAGGGAAGTCTGAGAGACTTCCTGAGACATGACAATGAAATAGGGTGACCATGATTGAGGTGGTGTGGATCAAGATGTCGCCATAGTCTCAAGCATTTGAATATTTGGTCTCCAGTGGGTGGTCATTTTGGCAGGCTTAGGAGTCATGGCCTTGTTGAGGGCATATGTCACTGGCTTTGAGAATTTAAAGACTGGTGCCATTTGGAGTTTATACTCTCTGCTTTGTGTTCAGGATGTGAGGGTTTAGCTTTCTCCTCCTGTGTTGCTTCTTACCTCCAAAATTATGGGCTCTAACCTTTTTGAACCATAAGCCCAAATAAACTGTCTCTTCTATACGTTGCCTTGATCATGGTGTATTATTATAGCAATAAAAAGTAACCAATATAGGTATTCTAGATGGGACATTGGGATTGAAAAGGGATATTAGTTAAAAACTGAAAAAGTCTTGGATGGGTGAGATGGTTCATTGGTTAAAGACTCTTGCTGCCGAGCCTGATACCTGAATTCAATTCCTGGGATCCATCTGATAAAGGGAACAACTGACTCGCTCCTCCATAGCTGCATAGCTGTGTAGTGTAGTTGCCTGCCCCTCCACACACAAGCTAAATACATTTTTTTGTTTGTTTGTTTTTTTGAGACAGGGTTTCTCTGTGTAGCCCTTGCTATCCTGGAACTCACTCTGTAGACCAGGCTGGCCTCAAACTCTGAAATCTGCCTGCCTCTGCCTCCCAAGTGCTGGGATTAAAAGAGGTACACCACCACCGCCGGGCTCTCAGATTGTGGATTAATCGTTTGTGGGTTTGTTTGTTTATTTCTGGTTTGTTCTTAGATTTATTTATTTTATATATCCTGTTTGTGGGTTTGTTCTTCTTTGTTTGTTTTTAGATTCACTCATCTGATTTTATGTGTATGAGTGTTGGCCTGCATAGATGTGTACTATGTGTGCACGAGTTGGGTCTGGAGGAGGCCAGAAGAGGTCTGTGGATCCTTTGGAACTGGAATACAGATGTGAGCCACTTGTGTGGGTGCAGGGAAACTAACTTGAGTTCTCTGCAAGAGCAGAGAGTGCTTTTAACCAGTGAACCAGCTCTTTCAGTCCTTGCTTTTTGTTTTGTTTTGTTTTTTAAAGATTTATTTATTATATATAAGTACACTGTAGCTGTCTTCAGACACCCCAGAAGAGGGCATCAGATCTCATTATGGGTAGTTGTGAGCCACCATGTGGTTGCTGGGATTTGAACTCAGGACCTCTGAAAGAGCAGTCAGTGCTCTTAACCACTGAGCCATCTCTCCAGCCCTTTGTATTTTTTTTTTTTTAGATATAATCTCACCATTTAGCTCAGACATGCCTAGATCTCATGATCTCATTATATAACCCAAGCTAGTTTCAAATTCATAGAGAAAGCCTGAAATGAAGGTACAAGTCTTGGATCCCAGTGTTGGGGAGGTAGAGGCAGGAAGATCTCTGTATGTTTAGGGCCAGTCTGGCCTACATACTGAGCTATAGGTTGCCCAGGTCTACAAAATGAGACTCTGTCCTTAAAAAAAGAAAGTTTGATTACAGGTTAAGCTATCTTGCCAGGATTAATATCATACTTAGTTCAGAAGATGTACATACTACTTTATCATAACACCAAAGATAACTTAAAATTTCAGCTTATTGATTTTTGATTTTTTAGTCATTCTAGACTTAAGAGGTTTATGACAAATTTTCTCCATGATCACTTTGGTCTCTCTCATATTTCATGGAATAATTTGACTACCAACAAAATCCAATACATATAATTAATGTTTTTCTTATAAAAATATTACTGTATTATACTTACATTTATTTATTATTAAATACAGTGAATCCACTCTTGCTCTCCCCAGACACACCTGAAAAGGGTATTGGATCCCACTACAGATGGTTGTAAGCTGCCATGTGGTTACTGAGAATTGAACTCAGGACTTTTGTAAGAGTAGTCAGTGTTCTTAACCACTGAGCCATCTCTCTAGACAGGGTTTTTCTGTGTAGCCCTGGCTGTCCTGGAACTCACTCTGTAGACCAGGCTGGCCTCCAACTCAGAAATCCGCCTGCCTCTGCCTCCCAAGTGCTGGGATTAAAGGCATGTGCAGCCACCGACGCTGACGCCACCACCACCACCACCACTCAGTAACATTTTCCTTCTTTTAGCCTGTAAGTGTCCATGACTCTCTGAAGAATGACACCCCGGACTCAAATAGTATGTAAATTCAAAGAGTGTTTCATTCTGCAGAAGTCCAGACCCTAATCTGTCTAATTGCTAATCTGTCAAGTCCATCTCTAGGGAAACTGTTGCTGGGGAAGTCTGAAAACTGCTGCTGACCCATTGTCCTTGCCTCAGGTCAGGTGGTGGGGCAGTGTCTGATGGCAGGACAGTTTTCTGACTAGCTGCCTGAAGCCTGGGGTTATTTCTAGTAACTGACTAGCCTGGGCTTGCCTGGACTTGCCCAGTTCTTAGGCATAGTCTCCCGAACTGCCAATTTGAAGCCTTGGAATCAACCTAGCCTGGTGATGGACCCTAGGGCCTTGCACGTGCTAGACAAATGCTGCCCATGGTGATCGATTGGTAGTGTCTGTCTGCTGTGCCAAGGCAGAGTGACAGTCAGTGAAGACAGAGAAGTAAGGCAGGCAGAAATGGTGAAGGATAGCTGTAGATGCTCCATTCTGCTCCTGGTGGATAAGAGCAGACCCTGCCTCTGGGGAATGTTTCCCTGTTATCTCTACAGTAGTGCTAAGGAAATCATGAGGCTATCTGGGGTCCCATTCTTTTATCTTATTTTCCAGGTTAGAAACCTTCACTTCCCACCCTGTGGCTTTCAACATTCCAAAGAGCCAAGGTAAAAGAAGACAATCACCACAGAAGACCAGAATGGCAACAGTATTGTAAAACACCAAATTATAGATAGCCTAAACTTCCTGACCAAATTAGATCCTTTGATGTGACATTGGTGAACCCAAGTGATGTATGTGGGTCCTCTCTCACTTCCACACGTGCTTGAGGACTTGTTAGAAGGTAAATAGAAGGCCTTTCATTCCTTAGCCCTGAGGGATATCTTTCCATTGTGTTCTAGACTAGACACCCCAAGTTTTTCCTTCTGAACCCACCATACTTGTTCAGAAATGTATAGCAGTCTTTGGACTCTGCAGCATACGTCCCAAGGCTGCCAGCCAGTGACAGGTTGTATCACTGAGTGTGAAGGAAGGACATTCAACAGTGGGCAGATTGACAACAAAGAATGGGAGGATGTATCTGCCTTCATAATTACAACATCATGTGATAATTTGAATAAAACCCAGGAGACAAAGCTTATCCTTGACCCAGTCTGTCAGGCTCTCTGCCATAACCTCTATGTGTTGCTCTCCCTCCCTTCTCTTCCCTGAAGAACACAACTTCAAACAAAAAATGACAAGCATATAGCTGGAAACTATACGCCCAGACTATCAAATCTTTTTGGCAATGACAGTTTCTTGCCTACTGACGATCCAGGACTAGTAGAGGGCCTTGTATTTAGGACAGAAAGATGAGCCAGATGGGGGAGGGGGCATTGGTGTGTGTGTGTGTGTGTGTGTGTGTGTGTATGTGTTGGCTGAAATTAGCACCACCTCATTAGCAATCAGAGAAGCAATTAAGAAGACAAGAGATAATGAGAAGTTTGGTAGTAGTTAATATCCATAACTCAGAAACCTCAAGGTTAGGAATGTATCCTTAAAAGAAAAAAAAGGCGGCGGGGGGGGCGGGTTATTGGGGATTAGTTCTAATGCTTTGAATTAATGCAGTCCCCCAAATCCAGAATCTACATGTCCAAACACTGAAGGTCCTTGTCCCCAGTTGGTGTTTGGTTAATCAATAAAAAGCCTACGGCTAATGGCTGGGCAGGTAGACTGAGGTGGGACCTTTAGATTTTTGAGGGCTAGGAACTGGGAGAAAGAAAGGAGGGAGAATCTCCATGACTTGGAGGAGGAGGATGGGACAGAACTTCAAGAGAGAAAGATGACCAGCCATGTAAGAATTCAGATAAGTGGTCCCTGGCCACTTCCCCAGTTGGGTAGCAGGGAAAGGTTTAGGAGTCTGGAGAGAACCAGAGGGGAGCATTTGCTTTCAGGAGGAAGTTTAGGAATGCCTTTGAGCTAGTCATGGCATGTCATAAATTAACAGATGTGTGTGTGTCTTTCATTCTCGAATCCAAAGAGCTCCTGGGTAGGTGGCTGGGAGCATGCCCCACTGGGAGCCAAAGAGATGTAGTCAAAATTACTGATACAAGGGCTGGAGAGATGACTCAGCAGTTAAGAGTACTGACTACTCTTCCTGAGGTCCTGAGTTCAATTCCTAACAACCACATTATGGCTCACAACCATCTATAATGGGGATCCAATGCCCTTTTCTGGCATGTAGGTGTACATGCAGATAGAGCACTTACATAAAATAAACAAGTAAAACTTAGAGAGAGATATAATTGTGTGGAGATATTTTAAAATCACTGATTATAACAAAAACTCTGGGCCTGGATTGATTAGTAAGTTATGGAACACATCTAGGCAGGAGTGCATGTAAATTAAGGAGCCAATAACCTCACAGTTTGGTTTTCTCAGTCTTTCATCAAAAGCCAGGTCATCCATCCCAACAACATCTCAGTCTGAGGCAGCTCTGAGCCTGGACAGCCTTTGCTAAGGCTTTGAATGCTTAGAGTTTGAAGGAGGGTGGGAGAAAAGCTCTGACTTGAAGATTCTTTTTTTTTTTTTTGACTTGAAGACTCTTACAAGTGTACT
>NW_022196915.1:13493866-13501050 GCF_008632895.1 Mastomys coucha
AAAAAAAAAAAAAAAAAAAAAAAAAAGAAGAAGAAAGAAAGAAAGAAAGAAAGAACAACATTTAATTGGGCTGGTTTATAGGTTCAGAGTTTCAGTCCATTATCATTATGGTGGGAAACATGGCAGCATGCAGGCAGATATGGTGCTAGAGGAACTGAGCATTCTTCATCTTTATCCAAAGGAAGCCAGAACAGACTAGCTTCCTGGCAGCTAGCTGGAGGATCTCCAAGCCCACCCCAACAGTGACACACCTACTCCAACAAGGCCATCTCTAAATACTGCCATTTCCTGGGTCAAGCACATTCAAACCACAACTGTCTGAACTTTTGACAGTGACATACAAACCAAAACTATGCCTACCTGCCCTGCCTCCTGGATGCTGGGATTCAAGACATGAGCCACTATGCCCTGCTAGAAGGGAAGATTTTTCTGGGCTCTGGAATGCAAAGGAGGCTGCCTTGTTGGATGGACAAATCGACAGTTAAAAAAAAAATCAAGATTGAGTCAAGGGGGACTCCCAGTACAGTCAGAGACAAGAAGTGAGGGCAGGGTGAAGACCGGAATGGATTTCCGTTTGGAATGTCCTTACTGAAGAGTGTTAGCTGTGAATTCAGCTATCTGTGTCTGGGGTGGATGTATGTACCATACATAGAGGTGGGAGTAAAATGGAGGACCAGTCATGATGAAGCTGATGTAGAGATGGAGGGTGAGAAAGATGAGGGGTGGGTCTTAGATGTATAGAGACGTGGCTGTGGGGTGGCAGAGTAGCAGTAAAAGTTGTATATTTTGCTACTATGGGACTCTAAAGGAGGCCCTTTGCTGCCTCCTCTGGAGACCACACACATTCCCTAAGCGAAGTTTGACTTGTGTCTGAGAAGAGCACTGATTTTCAGTTCTAGCTATATGACCTTATGAAAGTCAGTTCGTGGTTGTAGCCTTTATTGATTATTTCCTACATGTTAATAGAACTCTTCCTGGATGAAGAGTCTCGCTCTTCATTTTGTCTTACAGGGAACAGCACTTTGGGGGAGGCAAGTAATTTGTCCTAGGTTCCAGGAGTAAACATAGAGACAGGATTTCTCTAGAGGCTTTATTATGACATTTCCTTGTCATTTCATTGGTAGGATGCAAGAAGGAACTTGACATTTGAAAAGCAAGTACTTATTAAATTATTAATTTTAAGATTACTATTATTATATTCTTTGAATCGCCCAAGTTTTTTTCTTGGGGAAGTCATTTGGACAAATCCTTTGGGCTTAAAAAAAAAGAAAAGAAAAGAAAAGAAAAGCCCTTAGTGCTGAACCTCCTGCTGTGCCAATCTCCTGTAGCAGCCAGTCTCCGCGGCAGCGGGGCGGGGCCCAGACAGAAGGGCCGGGCTACACGGGCAGGACCAGGACCGAAAACTGAGATTGAGGGCGGGACCTGCAGGAAAGAGGCGGGGCGAATCCCGGCAGCGCATGCTCGCATGCCAGCCTCTGCTGCCGCCGCCCCCGCCCACTCGAGGATAGAGAGCGATCTGCGGGCAACAACTTAGCGGAGACGGGCCCGGCTGGGCTAGGGTACGGCCATGGCCCCGTGGCTGCAGCTCTGCTCCTTCTTCTTCACTGTCAACGCCTGTCTCAACGGTTCGCAGCTGGCAGTGGCCGCGGGCGGCTCGGGCCGCGCGAGGGGCGCCGACACCTGTGGCTGGAGGGTAAGGCGAAGGCTTCTCCGGCTTCCAGCTTACCTGGGGGCGCGCCGCGCGCACAGGTGCTCGGGCGCTGGCGAGCGGGGGCCGTGGGATAGCTGGACGCCGGATCTGCGAGCACCCGGGTTCTTAGCTTTTCCAGCCCATCCCGTGTCTGGATCCCCGGGCGCGCGTCTGCAGGTCCCGGCCGGGATGAAAGGGGCCGCCGACCCCTGGCTTTGTGTTGTTAATGAGGCGCGGCCGCTGGCTGGGGTCCGACTCCTGAGGGCGGGTGGCTGGGCGGAGAGGCTGGGGCTGTGCGCCCCACCCTTTGTTCCCGGCCCTCTGCCCGGGGGCTGCGCGTCCCGGATTGGGATCTTCCGGGCAATCCGCCGGACGGGTGCACTTCGGAGCCGGTGTGGGGTTCGTGCCCTGGACCTCCAGTCCACAGCTCTGCGAGGGCTCAGGGCAGCCAGGGAAGGGGACCTGGAATGCTAAGGAAGGATGCACCCCCTTTCTCGCAGTCGCTTTGTTTCTTTTAGGCAGCACCGTCACCCAACTTCTACCCAATCGCTGATTCCTAACTTTTTGAGAAACGCTGCTTCCATTTCAGCCTTTCGTCTGGCTAATGGTCCCCCACCCTATCCCCTACCCCCGTGTCCCAGCTTGATTTGAGGATGTTTTTGTGGTCAAAGAGCAGCGAAAATTTTGTCTGCTCCGCCAGGTGTCCCAGACCTGAGACCATGGTGGCTTTCAGACTTTCTCTGGAAACTTGGAAGCCTTCTTCCCAGAGCTGAGTGTTCTTTTGGTGCTGTCTAGATAGTGCTATCCCCTGGTCTGCGGACTTTAAACCTCCCAGAGAGACAAGGGGGCTGCAGGTCGGGCCACTCACACACTTTCAACCCTATTGTGAGAACACAGGCTTTGCACTCAGGCAGCTAGGACCTCGTTCCCTCACCTAGAAAGAAGGAAGAAAGGGTGAGTGTGTTGTTACTGATTTCCCCAGGGCGAAGGGATACATCCGATACATTGGGGAAGTTTGCTTAGACCGACGTTGACTTATATTTTTCCACGGAAAGTCTGTAAGTCTCAGTACACACAAGACCCAGGACGTGACCCCTCTTAGGGATGCTTGGCTCTCTTCCTTCACTTTTAGAGGGAATCACGCTTCAGAAAACCAGGTATGAGCCGGGCAGCTATGGTTCTTTTACGCTTCTTGAACGCTGTTATTTCTTCCCGTTTAAGTAAAGCCTCGCCATTTCTTACTGTGTTCCACTGCAGTAAAACTACACTGTTAGTTTTAACAGATTCCAGATTTCTTTTCTTTTTCTTTTTTTTTTTTTTTTTTTTTTTTTTTTTTTTTTTTGGTTTTTCAAGACAGGGTTTCTCTGTATAGCCCTGGCTGTCCTGGAACTCACTCTGTAGACCAGGCTGGCCTCGAACTCAGAAATCCGCCTGCCTCTGCCTCCCAAGTGCTGGGATTACAGGCGTGCGCCACCACCGCCCGGCTGATTCCAGATTTCTTTACGGTGATCTCAACGTAGACCTATCAATGTATAGACTTCAGATCTGGACTGCTTCTCAACAGTTGCTGCCTTCCTGTAATAGCCTAGAATACATACCACTTGCAAAGTTTTAATATTGGGTCTATCGTTGTCTTCTGAAGAAGCCAAAGCCGTGTTTGTGTCCCTTAGGAATGTATCCCTCGCTATGACACGCCCCTGCCCGCCCCCCATGTGGTCCATCGGGTTACTGACATTCCTATCCTCTTGGGGGTGATCTCGACAGCTCTTGCCCTGTGCCTACAGTCCTTTCCTTGGGTCATTATCCCCCTACCTGGATGGGCCTGGGAGCTTCAGGGTCTTGTTCTGGGTTCCAGACACTTTTCTGTGCTCTGCTCCTGTAATTACCTGCTTGGTACCTACCTGTGGGAGTACCCCGCTTTCCCTCCTCTTTTCACACCCATCTTTTCCATCCCTCCCTCCCCTCTCTGTTACCTAGCTTCTGATTCCTTCACACTGCCGGGGTGTGCTTGATTCTCTTCTGCCTCGAGAGCTCTCTGCTTGGCTTTACATCCAGCTCATGGGATGCCTCTTTCGGGAAGTCCTCCCAGAATGCCATGCCCTATGCTTTACATTCAGGCCCCTTACTCTGGTGCTCACCAGTTTTATGTGTTTCCTTGGTGGCCACAAAGCCAAAAGACCAATAGATCTTGGATGAGGACATGTAGACTCTGTAATCTTTCTGTGAAATTCTATATTAAAATGATTTGAGGAATCAAGAGAGCTGAGGTTAGTGCTGTGTAATCCCAGCTACTCGGGTGGCTGGGGCAGCAGGATCAAGTTTTGGTCCTGCCTAGACTAAAGAATGAGTGTCAGGGCTAGCCTGGGCAACTTAGAGAGACTGTCTCAAAAAGAAAAGAAAACGTTAAACGAGTGTTGGGATGATACAGCTCAGCGGTAGAGCATGTGTGTGGCATGCCTAAAGTCTGGGGGTAGTGAACAGCAGTGGAGGAGACCTTAGCATTGGGCCTCTGAGTGCTCTCTCTTATCTGCAGTAGGCCTTAGCACAGGCTGTGGCCCCTGAGAGCAGTGGTCCGGGCTACAGCCACCTTTAAATCTTGGGAAAAAAACGCCTCCTTGCTTTTTATCTTTCTAGTGCCTTAGCTCCAGCATGGTTTCTTGCAGGAAGCCCTCCCTGTCCCCACCTCAATAATTAAGATGTCCCAGAGGTTGCTTTGTCTTGGGGTTCTAGTAGGTACTAGTGTTCAGAATCTTGGGTATTCCAGTCATTTCTGCCTCTCTATCCAGGTCTGGTACTCAGCCTGTGGATGTTTGGGTCTGTATAAATATATAAGACTAAGGGTCAAAGGCTGAGGCAGGAGGATAGCTGTGAGTTAAGAAAAAGAAAAAGAGGCCGGGCTGTGGTGGCGTATGCCTTTAATCCCAGCACTTGGGAGGCAGAGACAGGAGGATTTCTGAGTTGGAGGACAGAGTGAGTTCCAGGACAGCCAGGGCTATACAGAGAAACCCTGTCTTGAAAAACCAAAAAAAAAAACCAAAAAAAAAAAAAAAGGAAGAACACAAAGGCTGGGAGGGAGCATTAGAATTGTAGCCCTTCAGTAGAATGCTCACCTCACATCTAGCATCCTCTAGGTTCTGCATTCCCCTTTGCTTAGAGGGTAAGAAGAGAAGGGATAAAGATGAATGGGAGTGGCTTGTAGCCTTTAGGACCAGCCCTCAGAGGTACTGGTAGGCTGATCTCTGTGAGTTCAAGGCCAGCTTGCTCTACATATAGGGTTTTAGGCTGACTAAGGATATGTACATTCACCCGCTACCTCAAACAAACAAGAGTGAGGGTAAATTATATGTGAAATGAGCAGAAGTGGGTGTCCTGGAGTCCAAGTTTCTCTTAGAACCTTGAACCTTGAAGCCTGGAGGAAGGGAGGGCTTGTATGCTGTAGAACGAATGAGTGAACGCTTCCTTAATCTCTGCAGGCCACTGGAGGACTGGGTATTTTCCCTGGAGAGCTGCTCTCAGGGCCAGGAGCCGGCCTGGTTTAAGTGGTCAGGTTTCACAACCTCCCTACTACTTGTGGGGTAATTAAGGAATTGATACCATCTCAGACACAGCTCAGTGTTTTAGAAATGAGCTGTGGGCACACTCCCTCAACTACTTGAAGGAAAAAGAAAAGCCTCATGGTCTTTGCCAAGTGAAGTTGTGCTTTAATGACAAATATTGTTTTTTTCAAAGGAGTTACAATTTATGAAGCGTCCAGAGGGGCTGGCCTGCACATTGACAATGTGTGTGTTTTATTTCATTGATTTACTGGATTAGGTGGCACAGTTGTGCACTCCTGCAGAGACCAGGAGATGTCAGGTGACCCGTTCTATCACTTTGTTTTATTCCCCTGACTCAAGGTCTCTCACTGAACCCTGGGTCCAGGCTGGCAGCCAGCTAGTGCCGGTGATCCTCCTGTCTCTGCCTCCCACAATCACGCAGTGTTGTAGACAGCCACGAGTATGGGCGACCAAGTTTGACTTTTTTTTAGAGTGATGGAGATTGGAGTTCAGGTCTTGCCTGCCCAGAAAGTGCTTGTACCCTTTAAATCCTCTCTCCAGCCCCAACGCTTACTTTTTTTTTCCCCGAGACAGGGTTTCTTTGTATAGCCCTGGCTGTCCTGGAACTCACTCTGTAGACCAAGGCTGGCCTCGAACTCAGAAATCTGCCTCCCAAGTGCTGGGATCAAAGGCATGTGCCATCACTGCCCAGCCAACTCTTTTTGTTGGCAAGTTTGTTCTGTCTGTGATGGGTAACTTTGCAACTTATTATGTCAATCCCTGTGCTGAGAGGTTCCCAAACTTCCCCCACTGTCTTGCTAAGAAGGAATTCCAAAGCCAAGCATGTTGGTCTATACCCCTATACAACTTGGGAGGCAGAATAAGAGGATCAAGAGTTCAAGGCCAGCTTGGAGGCCATATTGTGAGTTCTGGGCTAACATGAATTATTACGTAATGACATCCTATCTTTTTTTTTTTTGTTTGTTTTTTTGTTTTTACGAGACAAGGTTTCTCTGTATAGTCCTGGCTGTCCTGGAACTCACTCTGTAGACCAGGCTGGCCTCCAACTCAGAAATCCACCTGCCTCTGCCTCCCAAGTACTGGGATTAAAGGCATGCGCCACCACTGCCCAGCTATGACATCCTATCTTAAAAAATAAGCAGGCAAGTGAACAAACCAACCAACCAAAAACCTAAAAAAATCCATTCTCACAAATTTCTGTTTAGTAGCTTTTCCTGTGAGCTGTTTCTTGTCTCCTACCCCAGATGGGGTACATATTTCCTAGTCTATTGTGTCTGAACTATCATTTCTAAACGTCCTCCCCCAAATGAGTGTCTTCAGCCCTTCGGAAACTATGCTGGCACAGTCTTTACAGTGAAGTACAAGTTGCCCATTTAAGGCAAATACTTCAACCCCAAAGGTAGAAAAGAATAGGGTGGTATTGGGGTGTGGGGGGGTGAGGGTTCCAGCTGGTTAAAATTTAGGTCCCTGATAAAAGAATTCTCCCTGGCTGAGAGCCCAGGCATGTTTATTGGATTCCGAATTGGATGCGTTTTCATTCACTTGCAGCTCATGGCTCCTAAGCCCCATATCAGGTCTGCTTGTTCCTTGGTGGACCACATCACAGATGCTCTGATGTCCCTTACAGAATTCTTAGTTAAAAATTATTTTAGGCCGGGCGGTGGTGGCACACGCCTTTAATCCCAGCACTTGGGAGGCAGAGGCAGGTGGGTTTCTGAGTTCGAGGCCGGCCAGGTCTACAGAGTGAGTTCCAGGACAGCCAGGGCTATACAGAGAAACCTTGTCTCGAAAAACAAACAAACAACCCAACCCCACCCCCCCCAAAAAACAAAAAGAATTATTTTAGTTTTGGGTTGACATTTTTCTTTTAGGGGTGTTTTGATGAGAAGTTCAGTGCTTTCTTCCAGCCTGTTTTGTTAGCCTTCGTCTCCCCCCCC
>NW_022196915.1:13501060-13506940 GCF_008632895.1 Mastomys coucha
CACCCCCACCCCTCCATCCCTCATCTGTCCCTGCAGCCCAAGTATCTGGACCATTGTGTTAATTGCCAACTCAGCCATTCAGCCGCCAAGTGCTGCTCAGGGCATTGTTTCTTTCCAAAGGTGTTTTCTCAAAGATATATCCAGAAGCTTCTGGTACCAAAATTGCCTTAGGAACTTGTTGGCATGAAAGTTCAAGGTTAATTGGACCGGACTTCGAGTATGGTTGAGCCCAGGAGTTGGCATTGGCACAAGGTCCTAGGGTAAGATGATTCTGGTGCTGTCTCAATGGCCCGACAGACAGACACCTCATTGTAGTGACAAGGTCTCCAAAGTTAGAAGAGGAAGGGAAAATGTTTTCCTAAATATTTAAAACCAGTCGCTTTGGCTTTAAATTACTTCACTGGACTTAGACACACAGCGACTTTGTCAGACACTACCAGTAGTGAGGCTGTATGGAGAGGCCGGGGTTGTGTTTCTGGGGAGCTAGTTAGGCAGGGCATCCTGGCTTGGGTGGGGTCCTCTGGTCTAAAGCTAGAGAGGAGGCCTGGGAGGGAGCACATGACACTGGGAGAGAGAGCGCTGAGTTCCTCTCCAAACAGCTGGGTTTGTCTGGAAAACTGTCTGAGGGGGGAGTAGAGCAGATCCAAATCTGTCTCGGCGGCAGTTCAGACCTGACAGACAGACAGCCTCCCTATAAAAGAAAGAACGCTCATGCTTTCTTCAGGCTTTATTTTAAGTTGAGTATTTTTCATGCTTCATTTGGCTTAAAATGTGTTGGGTGTCTTTTGGCTTTCAAGCCCCCTCTCCCTCATCTGTCCCTGAACTTTTCACTCACTGTGCCCCAGCAACACTCCACCCCCGTCCCTCCTCCCCACCCCTGTCCCTCCTCCCCACCCCCGCCCAGCAGATGTCTGCTACTGCTGGGGCCACTCCATCAACAATTTTATTGTCCTCTTTCATTCCCGATGGCCTCTTGTGCCTGCCGGTGATGGATGGCTTTTCAGACTTCTGGAAGCTGGGGCCTCCACCTGCCATTTGTAAGAGTGTAGGTCGGGGGTATTGGGGGATAGCTCAGGTACACATGGCAGCTCACCGGACTATATATACTCTGGACAGACTTTTCTCCTTCTGCCCAGGCGTCTTGCACTTTGGGCCATTCTGCCTTCCCCAGATGTGGAATGTCATGGCTTTCAGCAAGTCTGGAGCTATCTCTGCTTCCAAGGGGGGTCCAGACTTGCCTAGCCAGTGGGAAGCAGTGTTTATCTTTGACTGGCAGGAAGTTCTGAATGGTCCTGACACAGGATTAGGTGACTGATGGTCCTACAGCACATTGTCTCCTCTGGGCCCAGGCCTTTGAAGCTCCTCCTGGTGGGAAGTGAAGAGACTATTTGCTCTGTTAAAATGCCTTGGTATTTCCTCTGTTTAACCACAGGCCACTTCCCCTCTGCTACTCAGAACCCGGCAGGGGCCACCAGCTGATTGAAAAGACATAAGCCCTGGATAGATCCAGCTGAAGCAAATAGTCTTCCTGCTGGATCCTGGCTAGGGCAAGTTGAGGAATCTACTAGGTAGTTCCTTGTCCTTCTCAAAACTTGGCCAGTAGACATAATTCATACTTAAAGTCCTGAATGCATAAGTGGGACCTTTTAAATGAGGGAAACCCAAATTGGAAATTAAACTTGGAGAGTGTTTTATCTCTGTATGGCTAGTTAATGCAGGTCAATCAACAGACTTGATCTTTTTTTTTCTTTTTAATGATTTATTTATCTTTATTTTATGTGTATTGGTGTTTTGCCTGCATGTGTGTCTGTGTGAGGGTGTCTTATCCTCTGGAGTTACATACGGTTGGTTGTAAGCTGCCATGTGGATGCTGGGGATTAAAAAACCCAGGTAGGTCTAAAAGAGCAGCCAGTGCTCATAACCACTGAGCCATCTCTCAAGCTTTCAGCAGATTTTCCTTTTCTTTCTTTCTTTTTTTGGTTTTTCAAAAACAGGGTTTCTTTGTATAGTACTGGCTGTCCTGGAACTCACTCTGTAGACTAGGCTGGCCTCGAACTTAGAAATCCGCCTGCTTCTGCCTCCCAAGGGCTGGGATTAAAGGTGTGCACCACCGCTGCTCGACTTCAATAGATCTTCTTAATTGTGCTTAAGAAGGGCACAATGTCTGGTCGTAGATATCACACTGCTAGTCAGTCACTCTCTGTATTTGGGTCTCCCACGTGCAGAAGTCCACAAGAGAAGTTTGCAGCTTGACTGATATCTTAACATCTCTAGGGAGACACCAGTTCTTTTTCGAGCATTATCTTGAAGAAGGTTCAAGTAAGTCAGAAAACTAAAAATGGGACAACTTAAAATTGAAACAAAGAGGGAGAATCAAAACTTTGACTGGATCCTGCTTTTGTGAAGGGTCTGAAAACTAGTCACTCTCTAGCAAAGACTACTGTTTCAACATTTACAACTCCATTGTTTAAAGAATCCATTTAAAAGGGCCTTCCCTTTTCTTTGGTTCCTTGTTTGGAAATGTTGGGGGAAGGTGGATATAGCTAATTAAGGCTACAACATTTAAAAGGGGGGACTTAATAGGTACCATCTGTCCTTAACAAATCACAGAGTAGATGACAAAATGAAGATGTGATGTGAACGCACATGAAATTATCTTCTGAAGTGGAGGTTGGCCTATAAATTTTCTGGTTTAATAGTGTAAATGAAAACTACCTCAACTGTGCTTGTTTACAGAGTGTTTCCTTTAGAGTGAGCCCAATACTAAGTGTGTAGTTAGGCACGGCTTTACAGGAGGAGGAGTGGTTATTTGTTGGAAGTTTAATACAGTAGAACCAGGACATTAGCATGAGGCTTTGCATTAAAACTATTACACTGAAGTTACTAGAAAAGCCATGAAATGTTGGAGTATCAGCTTTGAAAAGGGAATGGAAATTGATATCACTAATTAAAATGTTTAAATGAATATTTACATGTCCCGTTAAACAAACAAGTCTTCTAATGAACCTTTTGGAAATCATGAACGATTCAGCTTTAAATACAACTCCCACCCACCCCCAGCTAAAAAGAAATGGCAGCGGGTAGGGTGGCTCAGTGGTAGAGGTCTTGCTTGGTATGGGCACACACCACACTTGCACGAGCACACACACTTTATATTCTTAAAACCTAAAAAGAGTTTTTCCAGGGGTTCTGTTTTGCCCATTTTGTAGATTTCCCTCCGTGTTGAATAGTAACCCTTTACAGAACTCTAGCTGTGGCCCCAGATTTTTTTCTCTGAGCTGGACCGCTCTATTCTGGAGTGGGAGGGTTGAGAGAAGGAGTGGGGGAGGGAGGCGTTCTTTGAGTGAAAAGGTGCATTTTCTTAAGATGGGGCCATAGGGTTTAAAAACTTTGCCCCTGGGATTTTATTCCATCCAGGTGATTTCGGGTTTCTGCGCCCCCAACCCCACCTTTGCAGTGAAATGAAGGCCAAATGTGGGAGCGGTCAGCTTGCAGTCCCTGCTGGGTGACAGTTTACAGCCTCCTTCTGGGGTCTGCACATTTGCTGTGGGCGGGGCACTGACAGTCTCCCGGTTAGAATTTATTGAAACTGCTCAGTATCCTAAACTCTAAAAGATGTGTTTGGAGGCAAGAATTTCTTCTTCTTCCTCCTCTTCTTCCTCCTCCCCTCTCTTCTGGTTTGTTTATTTGTTTTTGTTTTTAGAGGCAGATACTTCTCTGCCTAAAAACAAAAAAACCCTAAAAACACCCCAGTGTTATTATGTTGTACCATAGTGCCAGAATCTTCCCCCAAGAGAGGAACATGGTCTTGTGGCAGCACCGACCGCTGCTCCTCAGGCTCTGGTGACCCCTAACAGAGCAGTTTAATGGCAAGAGAGTGGCTGAGGCCCTGCTTGCAGGCATCCTTGGAAGCAGCTCTGGCGCCTTGTTCTGCCTCCGTTTCCCCAGCTTTAGAAGAGGCCCATCTTTCTACACGAAGCTTCTCTGGATGTAGATTTTTTTTTTACCTGTGCTCGCAAAGCCTGCGTTTGATAAAGTCAAACCAACCCTTGTCAAGTCCACCCTCCAGATTAGCGAGGACGCAGCCTAGGCCAGCTTGTAACTCACTTAAGTAGCCGAAAGATGTCAAGCGTCTAGCCTCCTGAGTCCTGATAATACAGGTATACACACACCACCAAGCCTGGACTTGAGCAGGTGTGCCTGCCATTATAGGAGAGCCACATCTTGTAGTGCCTGATGTGTTCCAGAAAAGGAGTGTCGGGTTTATTATTCATTCCCTCCATCAAGGATGAGAAAAATGTAAAACGTAACTGCTGAGCACCAACTAAAAATTCTGTCTTTCTTTTCTTTTCTTTTTTCTTTTCTTTTCTCTTCTTTTTTTTTTATTTGCACCTTAGTAGTGGCTCTCACTCCTTCTGAAAACATTCT
Source organism: Mastomys coucha (assembly GCF_008632895.1). Lineage (NCBI taxonomy): Eukaryota > Metazoa > Chordata > Mammalia > Rodentia > Muridae > Mastomys > Mastomys coucha. The sequence continues at coordinate 13,505,489 of NW_022196915.1, forward strand.
TTATAAAAGAGGCACAGATCTCATTTTGTCATGATAGTCCCCCTCCTGTGAATGCGGCTCATTTTTCTGAGGTCACGTGATAGCCAGTGAACATCAGAGGTGCTCTTTGCCTTTTGGGGCTGGGGAGGGATTTGCTGGCCAGCTGTGGTAATGAGTTTTTGTGAGCTTTGATTTTCATGCCTCACTTCCCTGTGGGAGGAACTAGATATTTCTGATCTTACCTCTGCTCATATTCAGATCCAGCCAAGCAATCAGTGACTTCCCGGGCTTTTTTGTGGGAGACTGTGGGAAAAGTCCTGGTTGGCTGGCTATGAATTAATGAAATCCTTAGAAGGCTTCGCTAAAGATCGCTCCTGTGGTTTGGGAAAAAGAAAAAGAAAAAGAGAGAAAGAAAAAAAGGCATTGCCTTTTAATTTGAGAAAGAGGTCATGGAGTTTTACCAAAATTAAGTAAGAAGAAAGAAAACCCTCAACATCTGGCTGTGCTAGCCAAAGACTGCGTCATGGCTGTGGGTTCTCAGTGTGCCTGTAGGGCTCACTACCCAGCCCCTCCTTGCTGCCCTAGATGCCCAGCCTTGCATTGTTCACCTCTTGGGTTTTGAAGTCTTTGAGAGACAGGAATTCCACTCCCCACTGCTTTTCACTTGAGTGCATTTCCGGTCTGGCCCCTGAGCTGTCTTGGTTTTTAAGTGCATAGTTTTTCAAGTTGGCCAGGTCTAGTGTAATCCTTGGCTTTTATCCTGCTTAAAAAGGGTAGGATAGATGATGCCAGGGAGTTTGGGCAGAAGGTGGGGAGTGAGATGTTGAAGAGCTCTAAACATTTTTAAAATTAGTAGGAATTCTGATAAGAGAGTGATAAATTGCTGGAGAGTTCTAGGAGGAAAGGGCAGAGAATTTGCAAGTGACCTATGACTTTTAAAAGCAAGAAAGGTTTAAAAGCTGATAGGTACAGTACCATACACCTGTAATCCTAGAAGTAGAGAGCCTTAGGCCAGAGGACGGAAAGTTCAAACCAGCCTGAGCTACACCCTGCCTGAACCACACAGAGAAATCTTGACAAAACCGATGCAAAAAGCAAATAAAAGCAGAAACAATATCATAAGTTTGCGTTATGTACATAGCACCCCCAGCTAAGTGAATGATAAGCCAGTGTGTGTTTTTAAATAAAAACACACAAGTATTCATTTGGTCTTATCTGCATTCACATTAAATTCTTCTCTTTCTTTTCTTTTTTTTCTTTTTGCTTGTTTGTTTTTCAAGACAGTGCAGCCCTGGCTGTCCTGGAACTCACTCTGTAGACCAGCTTGGCCTTGAACTTCGAGAAACAACTGCCTCTGCCTCCCTAGTGTGGGGATTAAAGGTGTGTGCCGGCACCTTTAGCTAAATTATTCTCCTTTTTAACATTAGTATTTTGATAAATCTGTAGGCATCTGTAGCCAGCCACCTGTATGTG
>NW_022196915.1:13506950-13513783 GCF_008632895.1 Mastomys coucha
TTTCACTGTTGTGTTCTTTCTCCACTATTTAGTATTCTGAAATCAACTCTGGGAAGGTGGGCAGAGTAGGAAAGGGAGTGCTTATGTCATTGGGCCTCGACTGAGCTCTTTGGCTTGGGCTATTTTTTATCACCTTTAGTGTAAGAAGCTTCCTTCCGTTCTCATGATCAAGGCCCTGAGCTGACTTTCCAGCCTTCGATTGTAGATATCAACTGTTAATAGATATGGGAGCTTTCTCAAACATAAGCAAAAACGTATTAGTTTGTAAATAAGAATAGTTACAGTTAGAGGTCTTATTAGCAGCTAGGGTTTCTACTGTCTTTTTTAATATGTAGTGTTTTCCATTAGGGCTTCTCTTTTACTTTATTGAAGGTCTAAAGGAAGTCGAGGGTGTCCTGGGTTCTCCTGTAACAACCCCTTTCCGGTGCTCTCTGGAAAGTAGCAGCACTCTTTGTGGAGCGCATCAGGCTTCTGCCAGTCACCAGGGCTTGTTGCCTTCGGTGACTGGGGACAGCAACTGTTGAATACTTCAATTTGGCTCCAGCAAGTTCACGGCTGAATGCTTCTTCACACCGAAATTCAGCCATTTCTTTGTGCTAAGAAAACACCCGAACTCTGTTTCCAGCAAGCCTGGTTCACTCAAAAGACATCCTCAGAGTCAGTTTCCAGTCTTTTGGAGTGCTGCGATTGCTTTTGCCAGAGTTATTAGCGTCTCCTTCACACAGTGTCTTTAGTGTAACTTGAATTACTATCTCCTACCTAATTACATGGCTTTTCTTGCTGGTGTTTGTCCCTCACAGACTCAAGGGCCAAGACCTGTAAAAGTTAATATTGGTAATTTTTCAAAGTAAGTTAAAACGTCAAAAAGGGACAAGTTTTTATTCTTACAGGGTACCAGGGAAACGACAGACAAAACCCCCATCTATTATTCATAAGTCCGGGGGACTGTGAGGGTGCAGGGAGCCTATGTGCCTGGCGCTTGTTCAGCTCGCAGGACTGGGCCTCCTCTCCTGCTGGCCATGAAATGTCATGCAGAGATGTAATAGTGGGACATTCAGTATCCGGAGAATGGACCTCAGAGGTTCAACTTTGCTTTTCACTTTCCTTTTCTGGCACCAAGTCTGCAAGTCTTCTCAGTGGCCCAACAGTGAAAGGCCAGAAAGCCCGGCTATTCGGATACTGACAAGGATGGAGTATAAGCGCGGTCCTGTGGGCCGCCCGGGACCCCTATGTTGGAATGTACAACAACACAAAGGCCTTGTGAGGGGCACTCAGGAGGGGCAGCAGCTTAGCTTGCCTTTGGCGGGCCTAGTTTGTTCTGGTCCCTGGAGAGACTTCCTGTTTCCATGGTTACACCACCTCAGGTTTGGTTTGGTAAGTCCAGAGTGCAGGGTGCTTTGATTTAACAGAATTAACTGTTTCTGTGCAGAGGGGAGGCATTGAGGTCAAAGAGCTGGGGGGGCGGGGCATGCAACTGCCCAAGGTTCCCTGTTTTCTCTAGGTGAAGAAAGCTCAGGCAACTTTTGCTACAAAACAAGAGTTTGATTCAGATCAGCGTCTTTTGATTGGGAGCGGCTGGGAGGGATTTCTGGAGAGACTTCTGGTTGTGGCAGCCTGGTGGTGGTGGGAGCCCTGAGTGGGTAGCAGGCCCTTTATGCAGCCCAGAAGCCCGGCAGCCCAGCAGCCCAGCTTGAAGGAGAGTTATCTAGCAGTGAGCAGAGCATCTTAATGTTAGAGCTTTTCAATGCCTTCCAGCTCACTCTCTGCTTCACGGAGCCCGGTGGCTTCATAAATCTGCACATGGGACGATTTGCCCCCGGACTCTCCCAGACATATGATTAAGCTCTCGTGGTGCTCCTTGAAGATAGACTCTGAATGCAACTACTATTTTACATGCAAAAGACTTTTTCTTTTTCATGCCATAATTTGATCAAAGCGGCCTAACCTGCACCTCTGTTTTTGTTGCTCACGGATGGTCTGTGGATAACATTACATTTTTTCAGCATGAAACCCAACACTTCAAATCCCTAAAGCAGTCTCAAATTTATGGTTAATAAAAGCATTTATTGTACTGGATGTCATCTGTTATATCACTCTGGGGCTAGAAACTGGCAAGCACTGGACAGGAAATATTTTCATTTCAAATCGCTTCAATCTTATGGTCTAGGGGCAAAAGTGTCTGATTTCAGGAAAGCCACAGTGAATAGCATGGTAATGAATGCATTTTTAGCTGATTAAGCAGGCATTCTCCTCTTGCAAACAGTCTTCCCTCTTTGGCTTGGTGGGGCTAAATAAACACGGGATATTAAATGATAGTATTTTTCCCCCCCAATCGACCGATGTCTTCACTTTAATCATCTTTTAAGATTTTAGGTTTTCCAGGAATCCTGAGCGGAACAGGAACAAACCCAGAGAGACAATCTCCGCTGTATTCGGACCTTGTTGTTACTGCATCTACCTGGCCAGAACCTACTTTCTTTCTCCCTCTCCTCTTCCCTCCCCTCCTCCCCTCCATCCTTCTTCCCCCTTTCTCTCTTCCTTTCTTTTGAGGTAGTCACCCTATGAAGGCCTGGCTGACCTAGAAATGTAGATCATAGATCACACTGGGTTGGAATTTGTGGCAACCCAGCTGCCTCTGCTCTCTCTCAGAGTGAGGTGCTGGCTCTTCTGAATTCCCCTTTTAAGATGGAAATTGGTACCTTGCCCTTGGGATCATGAAGTTAGGAGGAAACTATGTTTCCATTATCCTTGTTTTAAAGGAAGTCTGAAGTTTCCTTGTAATCTGCGGTCTGATCCTCCACATCCAACAAGTGAACAGCAGGGGTGAGGAGAATTCTCAGCAGATGAAATCTGTTGTATTTAAACCACTAGACTTTCGTCGTGGGGCTGTCCTATGCCTTTGAACACATCATCTCCACCATTGTCACTCTCAGCCAGAGGCAGCTAGGTGATTGTTTGTAATAAGCTTCCTTGTTTTCCAGATGAGAATTCCCTTGCAAAAGGGTCAGGAAGGGATTAAGATGGGACAGAGGAGGTGTAACTTGGAGAGGCCTTTCCCAGAAACCAGAGCTGCAGACACGGCCCCCTCCCCCTACCAGTTGCACTTGCCCTGTCCTCCAAGCATCCAAATGAAGTGGGACTTGTGCCACATGCAGCAAAGTACCTGGTGGGGAGAAGGGGAGAGACCAGAAGGCACTTTGCAGATCATTAAACTTAAGAAGAGGTTCCCAGCCTGGCAGAGTACCAGAATCACCTGAGGAAAATTCTTGGACTGAGTGGGGTTGATTCCCAGCCTTATCATAGACACCTGCTTAAGTGAGAGTTCTCAGGCAAGAAGTCAGAATTTTCTTTAATCACCCATCTTGTCTTATCTTTATCTTATCTGTCTATGTATCTATCTAATCTATTGATTGATTGATTGGAGACAGCATTTTTTTTTTTTTCTGTGTAACAGCCCTGGCTGTCCTGGAACTCATTTTGTAGACCAGGTTGGCCTCAAAATCACAAAGATCCACCTGCCTCTTCCTCCAGAGTATTGGAATTAAAGATGTGCACTACCACACCTGGCTGGAGGCAGCATTTTACAACAAGCTGTCAGATCATTGGTTCCCAGGGTTTTGTGGGGCTAGAAGGAGAGCGTGCAGGGAATGGTGGAATCTTTACATGCATTTATGGTGGAGAAAAGGCCAATGCTTATGTATATTTTTGACTCAAGGAAATTTAATTTTACTGTCTACAAAATTTTTGTAATATCATGATTAAGAGGTATCTACTTAAGGTATCCATTGAGATGGCAAATTGTGCTTAGTACCAGCAGTGACACAGTTTTACTACAACTGCAGAGGCAGGCATGGACAACTACAAAATTTTGTGCCACAGTAATGGTGGTGCTGGACACAGGTTTTTGGTTTTTTTTATTTTGTGTGTCTGCTGACCCATTTTGGAAGCCACAAACTATTCACTTGTAGCTATTGCAAGCCTGAAATCAGGATTAGCACATTGGAGGCTTTGGGTTTTTAATTTTACTTAAATTTCAAGCTGGGTATGGTGGTACCCACCTGTATGTACTAGCACTTTGTGTGTGTGTGTGTGTGTGTGTGTGTGTGTGTGTGTGTGGTGTAGGAAGATTGGGAGGCAATGTCAGTTTGACTTACCATAGTTGGAGTTGGAGCCAAGACTGGACAATATGAGACAGTTTCTGAAAATAAGAATCTTAAAAAGTAAGAAAACAGGGCTGGAGAGATGGCTCAGCGGTTAAGAGCACTGATTGGTCCTGAGTTCAATTCCCAGCAACCACATGATGGCTCACAGCCATCTGTAATGGAATCCAATGCCCTCTTCTGGTGTGTCTGAAGACAGTGTACTCATACAAATAAAATAAATAAATATAAGTAAAATAAATAAATCTTAAAAAAAAAAAAAAGCCAGGCAGTGGTGGCGCACGCTTTTAATCCCAGCACTTGTGAGGCAGAGGCAGGCGGATTTCTGAGTTCAAGGCCAGCATCGCCTACGGAGTGAGTTCCAGGACAGCCAGGGCTACAACAGAGAAATCCTGTCTCGAAAAACAAAAACGGGGCTGGAGAGATGGCTCAGTGGTTAAGAGCACCGACTGCTCTTCCAGTGGTGCTGAGTTCAATTCCCAGCAACCACATGGTGGCTCACAACCATCTGTAATGAGATCTGATGCTTTCTTCTGGTGTGTGTCTGAAGACAGCGACAGTGTACTTGCATAAAATAAATAAATATTTAATAAAAAAGAAACAAAAAACAAACAAAAAATAACATTACTAGCTAGGCATGGTGACCTATTGCTATATCTCAGTTCTCATAAAGCAGACTGGAAGATAACTACAAATTCTAGGCCAGGTAGAGACCTTGTTTGAAAAGACTGAAAGAAAGAAGGAAGGAAGGAAAGACAGACTCTAACCAGCCAAATAAACAAAAGTCCAAAAAAAAAAAAAAGGAGTTTTCTTGACTTAACAGCAAATTGCAAAAATTTTTTAATCTAAGTATTATGGTGGGAATTCTGCTTGGGCCACTAATTTGGTCATCTCTGGATTTTTAATGTTTACACTGTTAGTAAACCAGTTCAGTTTTCTGGCCCAAGAGGTTTAGGACCCAGTCAGTCATGGACACTGCCCCTTTGCCTTCTGACCCCTTAACCTCTGAATCACACCCAGTGCTGACAGCCCAGGAGGCCTGGCTCTTTCTATCAGCAGCTTTCAGGTTGGAGAGATTTGGGGTATTGTGGAAGGTGATGGAGGGGCGGCAGAAAGGCAGCTGTAGATAAGAACTGATTAGCTAATCCACAATGGTGATTGCAGAATGGAATAATGGTTTGGTTTGTTTATTTTTCTCTTCCCTATTTACACCAAACTGTCTTAATGGGAAAGCAAAAATTTCAGAATAGTCCACACACACATTGCTTCCCTACCTACTATAAACCATGAATCTTTCCTCAGAACTCCAGTGTGAACTGGGCAGAACATAGCAGGTTTTTGTTTTTGTTTTTTGTTTGTTTTTTTTCTAGATAGGGTTTCTCTGTGTAGCCCTGGCTGTCCTGGAACTCACTCTGTAGACAAGACTGGCCTCGAACTCAGAAATCCGTCTGCCTCTGCCTCCCAAGTGCTGGGATTAAAGGCGTGTGCCACCACTGCCCCGCAGAGCATAGCAGTTTTGGTGAAGAAGATGGGAAGAATTCCAGGCTGAGCTCACACATAATCACTTACAGTTCCTCACTCTTTTCTCTTATTTAGATATGTCCTATGTATTTTCTTTCCCATTATGTATTCATGCATATACATAAATTTGTATCTATTTAAGAAGCGTGGGAGCTCGCTGTATTGTTTTCATGGGTCCCTTGGGAGTATCCCTGCATAGGAAAAGAGTATTTCTGAAAGAATATTGCAACATAACTCCTCCACAAAAAGTCCCAGGCTATAAAGTTCCCAGTAAGCATGTCGGGACTCGAGCACACAGAAGGGTGACACGGAGGGGACCAGGCACAGAGAGAAGAGGAAAAGTGGGAGTATTTTTGAGGAAGATGAAATGAAGGCTTGCAGTGATAAATAGACTGTCAGACGGACACATCCAGAGGGCTCTGTGACATGGGCCAAGGGAGGAAGTCATGGTAACTGGTAGTAGAGGTCACCCATGTGGAAATGTCCAGAAGGCCAGCCTCACCTGATAACAGCCTGGAGCTCGAAGGCACCAACAGGGCTGGTTTGACCAAGAGCCTTGTCTCCAGGGGTCATGCCCTCTGAAAGCTCTGAGCTTAGGCAGGAGTGATGACAGGCTGTTCTGGGGAGGAACTAGTGGATTTTCGTACAGTATTTTCACCTGCGTGTGTTGAATAGCCAAGCAGTTTCTTAGTTCCCTGCTAGATAACACCCGGAGCATGCGGCTTGTATCTCGGAACGCCCTCACCTCAAACACCACTTGGTCTCAAATGCCGACCCTGAACCTTTACCACACACCCTCTGATTTGGAAGCCCCTCTTTGTGATCTATGGCTTGCGGTCCCCATCTCCCCACTCCCCTAGCAGGAAGCATTTCTGTGTTTCTCCTGCCAGGAGGGTAAGAGGGAAGGGAAAGTTGCAGTCATCACGGGAAGCTCTGAGGCTGGTTTCACCCGGGCCACTTTTGCAGAGAGCTTTGGCTCTGGGTGAGAACATCTGGAGTTGTCCTCCTATCTGTGAGAGCTGAAAAAGGCGACTGCAGGCACCGGTTTTCCAGCTTCTGTACCTCCCGCTCTAGGACTTGCAGAACCGGGAGGCTTGAGTTGTAGCCCTGTGTTCTGGTTTGGAAATGTGAAGCCGCCCCCCCCCCCCCCCC
>NW_022196915.1:13513942-13539434 GCF_008632895.1 Mastomys coucha
CCTTCTTTCAGGTAAAAACAAGCTATTTCTTCCATTTGAATAGCATAGCCTTGGGTATACGCCATCCTTAGACACTGTCTCAGGTTGGAGCCTGTAAATACATCACTGGTGCTCTGTAGAGCAGGGCTGGGTTAGTGCTGAATACCTTTGGGACTGTGTGGGATTTGTGTTCTCAGCAAACATTGAGGATCTGGATGCTGCCTGCATAGATCTATGTGAAGCTGTCTTCCTGCTGCCTGCCTAGGGAAGGACTTGAGATGGTCTACCCTGGAGATGGCGTCCATCTGACCCTTGGGAAGCAGGAGGACGGTACCTCGGGCACTGCTTCCTGATCCACATCAACCTTTCTTGTCCTGGATCCTGATGAGGTAACTTAGAGTGTAGATAAATAAATACGTTCTGGCAGTGCGCCAGTTCTGAGCCTTGGCCAATAAAACACTTCAGAAAGGGATTCCTCCCCTGCGCCTTCCTAAGGTGGCGGAAGGAAGCCGTGGCTGACAGGGAGTTAAACAAACTTGAAGGTAGGTCACATTTTTGACATACCATTTCCCTCTGCTGACCTAGCAGCTGCACTGCACTTTGAGAGGGGCTTAGCTGTGGCTATAAACTTGGGTTTGTGATAATGTAAACTATTATTAAGATTATCTTTTTATTCATAATTTATGTCTGACTCTCTGCCTTATTTATGTTCTGTTTAAAACACTCCTGTACCTTCGGTACCCCAAGCCAGCATCACCCCTTTGAAATGAAAGAAGGCTTTAGAATAGACTATTTATACCTCTCTGGTTAAAAAGGGCTCTCGGAAAGAAAGCATTAAGTTGAGGAAGCTTCGACTCCCTGTGACGTCCCACATCAAAGCTGGGATGCAGTCTTGATAGAGCATTTCGGTGTATTCCACAGGCACTGGCTCTTTCCTTGGGATTTTTTGACTTCCTGAGTTTTCCTGAGGACTCCCCACCCCCACATCACTATCGTCTGGTAGAAACATTTACCATTAAGGGCATTATGGAAGGAAGTGAGACACTACCTGCACCCTGGCTGGTGGCACTGTGCTGGCCAGGCCTGGCTTCCCTGCACCCAGACGAGAGGAATGCCGGGTGAGTTCTGCCTCAGGTGCCCCTGCCTCATTTGTCAGCCGAGAGCTGGTTAGTGCTCGAGCCAAGAAAATCTAATAACTATTTCAGTTTTTAATAAAACATTTCTCCCACCCTTTGTTTCCCCCTATACTCCACCAAAAGAGGAGAACAGACTGCAGTTTTAAGCACATCTGGACACTGTTTTTGTAAAACTTACCCCGAATTCCCAGAAGGAGTGTATTGGTTCCCAGTTCTTGAAGCAAAAAAAAAATCAAAACAGTGCCTTTGTTTGTAAGTCCTGCACTTGCGTGTTCTGATGAGACATAGAGAAAGAGGCAACCATGGTTTGAGAACCCTTGGTCAGACCCAGACACTGCCCATATGATGTCCTTGCGGCTTACGGAAAGTCTATGGATGGCCTTTGGTTTTTTCCTCCAGTCATAGTGGGGAGCATGAGTTCCCTTTTGGGGGTGAATTTTTTTCTAATTCTATGGCTATTGGAGTTAAGGCCATGGTGCAGGGCACCTACAGACTTGGTGCTTTCCCAGGAAGCCTCCTCTGTGAACACTGTAGATGATCATGTAAGACTGTTCCAGACCTGAGAGCCAGAAGGCTTGCAGTGGGAGATGGAGTCCAACTTCCCTTTCCCAGGGCATGTTTGTGTTCTTAACTGAATCTTCTAGAAGCTTACCATTGTTAAGAAAGAGCTAAGAGCCGGGCAGTGGTGGCGCATGCCTTTAATCCCAGCACTTGGGAGGCAGAGGCAGGCGGATTTCTTAAGTTTAAGGCCCGCCTGGTCTACAGAGTGAGTTCCAGGACAGCCAGGGCTACACAGAGAAAACTTGTCTTGAGAAACATAACTCTGGTAAAAAAATAACAGTTCTTTGGTATACATATAACTTACCATTAAGGATGAAAACAATTTGCATTCTAATGAGATTGATGCACTTTTAAAATTATACATAAATAAATCTCAGACTGTGGGAGTGTTGTTCATTAAGTAGAGTACTTGGGTAGTGTACACAGAGTCCTAGGTTATCCCAGTAGGAAAACATTATAGGTCATTGTTTTAGGCTTCCTAATATATTTTTTTTTGTTGTTGTTGTTTTGAGACAGGGTTTCTCTGTATAGTCCTGGCTGTCCTAGAGCTCACTCTGTAGACCAGGCTGGCTTCAAACTCAGAAATCCACCTGTCTCTGCCTCCCAAGTGCTGGGATTAAAGGCGTGCGCCACCACCGCCTGGCTAGGCCTCCTATTTTACCTCTTATGTATTGGCTCATCTATCCTTAAGGTTTTGTGGCATAACTTCTTGCCTTCTAATACTACACTTAAAACACATTTAATATATTATTTTAATAATATAATTATTACTACATTGTTTTCTTATAGTTGCTTTGTTTTTATGAAAGATTTCCAATAACCTTCTTTTAAAAAAAGGTCCATGTCGGATGACTCAGTCTATGAGAGAGTACCTGCTCTACAAGTATGAATACCTGAGAGATGCATTCACCTCACCCATATAGAAAGCTGCCTGGGTCCCAAGTGTCTGTACTCTTGTGGATGTGGGACATGGATCCCCAGAGCTCACTAGCCAGCCAGTATGACCAACAATTGAGTGCTGTGTTCATTGAGAGACCCCATCTCCAAAGAAATGATAAAAGACACAGGGTGTGCACCTCTCTTACCCACACAGGCACTCACACCCCACACTGTAACTTAGTATATTCATTCTAGAAAGTGCAACACCAAGTAAGAAGTCCTTTGTTTTCCAAAGTGAGTTGTAAATCCCAGAGGCAGGAGTTGCATAGATAACTTAATTTCACTTGGAATGGCCTTCCACTGCAGAAACACACTTCAAGCTTTTGCAACACCTGGCTGATGGATGTGGCTGCAGCAAAGCTGTCTTTTGTAAGGTTGAGCTGGCTTCACTGAATTTACACTGGATAAATGTTGGAAATGCAGAGCATAGTTTCCTTCCATGCCAGGGTACATGTCTTGACTCTAATCACAAAATGGACTAATTGTTTTCTGTCCCCAGCTTGCTCTGTAGAATTAACCCACCATGGTGTTTTTCTCTTGCCTCCCCTGACCCTCTGGGAAGAGTGGCAGTGTTAGGTTTCCAGAAGCCGTAATGTGATTACTCTGAAGGAAGGGAGATGTTGTCAGTCCGCTTCCTGGATTTGACAGTTTCTCTTTTAATTTTACACAGTTCTGTTACTCACGTGAGACCAGTCACCTAATCATAAAATCCCTTAAATTCATGTAATTTTAAAGAAACATATAGGATAAATTATAATAATTTGGTTACCCTTCAGAGCAGTACTCAGGACGCCACCCCAGAAGACTGCCTGCCTGGGATCAACTGTGCCTGTGCAGTGCAGCGCTGGTCATTTGTCTGTCTGTGCTCTCTGTGGATACAATGTTTCTTTGCCACTTCTTAGTAATGATGCCTTCCTTTCATAGGCAGTATTGATGAATGGTTAGAGCAGACTGGGACTTACAAAGAATTTGGTCCAGTAGTGCTAATAACTCTCACCTCTTTAGGTTCTTTTTATTACTTCTCTAATTGAAGAGGAGGAGGAGGAGGAGGAGGAGGAGGAGGAGGAGGAGGAATAGCTGTCAAAGCCTTGGCTCTGCTATGTATCTGGGGATTTTCCCTTCAGCATCGCTTGGAAGGCACTGGCTTTGTGTTCCAAAAGCAGGGCTGCTCATCTGACAGTGTGGCCTCACCTTGACCCAGCTCCCATTCCTACTTTTGAAATGACTTTAGCTGGAAACTTTGACTTTAAATAAGAAAAAATGTTTTGTTTTTTTTTTTTTCAAAAAAGTTTTACACTGCTTTTAATCCTTTTTGGCAAGCCCTTACTTTAGGAGAAAAATGTTACAGGCTTCTGATCTATTTCTGTTGTGTGCTTTGATTTTTGTAAACATTTTCAGTGGGAAGTCTGTATTGAAGGAGACAGATGCATGCTTAAGCAAAAGGGTGTGCTCTCTCTCTCTCACTCTCTCTCTCTTTCTGTGTGTGTGTGGTTTCCCAGCCTTTGTCCTGTAGAAGAATATGCTGGGACCATTCCATCAGGGGAAAAATATGGTCCTACCTGCAGTTCCTTCTGCCTTGTCTGTTTGGGAAATTTGCTCTGCAGTTGACCTTTGCTCTCTGTGGTAATCTATGCTGGACGCCTTTAAGAAGACTTGCAGGGAAAACTTCATGCCTGGGATTGACATTGCTTCCTCCACCCCTGGAACATTTATCTAAATGTAAAAGCATCCAGGTGGTCAATACTTGATTTTCATACCTTCTCTTTTTAAAAAAAAACCCTTCTCAGAAGGACTCATTGGTTATTTAGGAAAATCAAATCTGGTTGCTTGGCAAACACAGTTATTTCCTGGCCTAAGTATCTACAATGATTTAATTGGTGTGTCATTGTGTGTGTGGTTGCATGTGTGTGATTTAATGGAAATTCCATGTGGTATCATTGGGAACTTATGAAGAAAATTTTCTAGATTTATTGCTTGTAGTTTTTGGGCAGAGTTCTGGCCTCCATCCAAGAGTCTAAGGAGGCTTAAAGCTGGGGGGGTTATTCGTGTTTGAATTTATCCTTCCAGTTACTTACCATCTAAAAGCCAGAAGTAAAAAAATCAGAACCAGTGATAAACTCATTTACTCTTTGAAATCTTTGGGATGGATTGAAATAAAAGTCATGAGGGACTTGGAACTGGGTGATGGTGGCATTCTTTGCTGTGTGCCAGTGCCCTGGGCTTAGCATTGATTGTATCTCACCACTGCTGCCATACGGGTCAGAGTTTGTATAGCATAGAGAGTTGGAGTTCCAGGCTATATCCCTCATAGTGACACTTAGGCAAATATTTAAAACTATATCTAAAACCTAGCCCAGTTTATATGTCAGCCACAAAAACCATGCTCTGTAAAGGCAGCTTAGCAGGACTGAGAAAATCAGCTGTTTTCTTAATGTCTGGATATTTTCTTCCATATCTAGGATTGAAAATTTTAAAAAGGAATAAGCTATATTGTAGTTTATTTTTAAACTCAATTTCACTGAAATAGAACTGACTTAGATATGACTTGGCACCTGCTATTGAAAAGCCATAGAATCCCCCCAACACTCCCCCAGGAGCTTATCCCATGAAACAACATAAATAGTTGTTGCCTTTGATGATGTTACTTTGTACACTTAGCAATTCCTGGCACCTTGGACCAAGTTTTCAATTACTGGGTTGAAACCAACTGCTTATAAAAGTCTTAACAGCTGCCTTAATCAAGAGTCCTACTTAAAACTGGCTTTATACCTCTAACGACCTGCATGCACTTCCATTTCATTTTGTTGTTGTTAACTAAGTGAAGTCACAGTTTGATTTAGTAGACATGGTTGGTGTTAACCTGTTAGGAGGGACTGGAGTCTCCAGCAATCATATGCGGGGCTGGGTGCACTCCACAGTTTTTTATCAAATTTTCAGACATCCATCTCCTTCATGTAAAAAGCTGAAATTCTGTTAGAGGATTTTAATGATGGAAAAATAGTGGAGTGGAATTCCAGTGTTTAGCAAGTCATGCTCTCTTGAGATCAGGGCAGTAGTTTTCTTAAAGTCCAAAGCTATTAAACAAACGTTTTGTAAGGCCTTGCATCTCGAGATTTTGCATTTCAGCCAGTCTTCAGCACATGTGAATGGTTGCTCCTTGTGCTGTTTAACCCGGTTGTGGATTGGCTGAGCACCACCACCTTTGCTCAGCCCTTGTAACCTGTGAGAACCAGGCAAACCCTCCTTTCCAGCGGAAAGGCTTTAAAGGAACGAAGATCTGAAGGGCCCTTGGAGGCTGCTGGCTTACTCTGTCTGCTTTGAGACTTCATGTTTCTCTCAAGTGAGGCTGATTCCGATAGCTGGAGAGAAACTGTCATGAATTGCCCAGAATGGCTGGAGCAGAAGCTGAGGGGAGGGCTCTGGGTGGAGAGCCTTGTTCACATGCTTGTTAACATTTGAGGGTCTTTGACAAAGGAAGTCTAATGCCCTGCCCAGGTCAGCCGGCTTTTGCCCCGCCCCCCCAGGCCCTGTTGTACACAGGAAGTCAGACGCTAATGATGTTAGCGAGGGGACAAAGGCGCCCAGCCGGGGAAGGGGCTAATTGCTGTGTCCGGCTCCCAGGCGGCCAGCCTCCAGCTGGAGGGGGCTGGGCAGGATGCTCTAAGTGTTAACACCTGGAGCCGGAGATGCTGACTTCCTTGTTTTTTGAGGGCTGGGAGGGGGCATGTGGGCTGACTCCTTCACTCACTGACACAGATTCTCAGGGGCACATTTTAGGGAAGTGGTATCTAAGAGATTAGATGCAAATGGTTCCATCTGGAGGCCAGGTTTTTAGTGTCACCCATGAGAATGAGGGCTGGTGAAGAACCAGGAGGACGAAGACTTGTACCTGCCCATCCAGACTTGACTTTTGTTTTACTTCTGAACTGGCTGATTTCTTTCCCCTTCAGCAGTAAATGGACCGGGAAAGGCCAGATCTTGCAGAGGCAGACTGATATGGGAAAGGATCACCCAAGGTGGGGAGTTAGAGTCAGAACTGGTGGGGAGACGCTTCATTTTCTTAGAGATGAAGTTTTGAGCCAGCGGAGAACCCAAGAAGGTGGGCTTCCGGCCAGTTGAGGAATAAAGGGAGCACTGACAGGATGAGGAATGAAGGAAGCATTGGAAGGATGAGGATGAAGCATGAAGGGAGCACTGACAGGAGGAGTGAAGGGAGCATTGAAAGAATGAGGGGTGAAGGGAGCAGTTGACAGGATGAGTTACAAAGGAAGCATTGATAGGATGAACAGCGAAGGGAGCACTGGCAGGATGACCAGTGCGGGGAGCACTACTAGCCATCCAGCTGGGACTTCACCATATGTAGGTGCAGGTGGGATTTAGGAAACACATCCAGAGTTCAACAATTGGAAGATTGCACTCCAGGAGTGGACACGCCCAGTCAATGCCTGGTTTCAAGTATGGTCTCCGAATTCTTTGTGTGTAAGAACCCACTAAAACTGTTAAGGGTTCGGTGGGAGATTGGAATGTTACAGGCTTCCCCACAGGCATTCTAGAAACCCTTCCCTTAACTACACCCAGAGTCTTCAGTAACCAGAAGTGTCACTCTGCAGGGATCTGTGTCTTGCTAAGAGTCTTAGGCTGGGTCTTCTGCTGGGCTCAGAGGCAGGTAGTCTGAGTGCAGTCTTTTGGATTTTTGTAGGTTGGGAATAAGAGTTTGAAGCCTGTCTCTTTCCTAAATAAATGAAGCAGGGCTGGAGAAAGCCATAGAAAAGGAGTGTAGTGTTAAGCTTGTCTCCCACCCATTTTAAGGCTTTTCAGTACAGGACTATCCTGTGGACAGATTTAATCACCTTAGCCTACAATGTTTCAATTAGCACCAAAGTCTAAGAGAGTGGCCATTATTCACCCGTCCAAATCAGAGAAACCTACTTTAGAGGCAGTATGTGTGAGGACCTGTATAGAGGGAGGAGGCAAAGTTCCCATGGCAACATCACAGTCTCCCATTTCTTAGGCATTTGTGCTGTAGAAGCTGAATTCCAGATGTGACACAGAGCTGGAGACCCCTCCTGCCTTCAGAAACCCGTGTTTGAAGTGGGTGCAGCTAGGCACACTGCTCCCTGTGTGGTCCTAAGGCTTTTATTAGTAGTTAGGTTTTGAGCTGAACATTTCCTCTCAGCTTAAGCATAACAATCATGTTTATAGCTTCAAGTTTTCCACCATTGTCTAATCACTGTTTTGCTCTCTCGGAAGAGACTTCCTTGAGCTTCCGAAGCAGAGTCTTTGTTCCCTTCACAGCTAAGTGAGAGCGAGCCAGTAGCCGATTTGCCGTGGGGATGTGGGTATCCCCCAGGCTGGATGTTTGCTCCTCTGTACCCAGTGTTTACAGAAACTGGTTAATCTCTGTCTGAGAGCTGGCTATGTCAGATACCCTAGCTGCGGAGAACCTGCCTTTTACCTTGAAGATGCCGGCTGTCTGACATGAGGTTCTCATTTCTTGAGGGGAATGGGGTAAAGCACAGGAAAAAGTCCGGCCCTCAGTCCCAGAGGCATGTTTTATAGCCTGCCTTTGACGTTTTTGTAACTAGATGGAAAAATGCAACAATCTGTGTGTTTGCATCAGCCACAGGACACACAGCTGAAATCCTTACCAGGGTTACTGGAGAAAGAAAGGGCTTCCAAGGGCTTTGGGAACCCGGGAGGCAGTGGGGCAATGTTCTGGTTTTAAAAAAACAAACCGATTTTCATGTGTGTGGCTCTGTGTGTTTATCCACGAGTGAGTGAGTACAGGTACCCACAGATGCTGGGAGAGGGCGTTGGAGCCCCTGGAACAAATGCTTTTAACCACTGATGCTTTTCCATCCCTTTGCTTTTATTATTATTTTTTAAAGATTTATTTATTGTTATATGTAAGTACACTGTAGCTGTCTTCAGATGCACCAGAAGAGGGCGTCAGGTCTCGTTACGGATGGTTGTGAGCCACCATGTGGTTGCTGGTATTTGAACTCAGGACTTTCGGAAGAGGAGCCAGTGCTCTTAACCTCTGAGCCATCTCTCCAGCCCCCTTTGCCTTATTGTTGTTGTTGTTGTTGTTGTTATTTTGTTTCTCTGAGCTAAGATTCTTCTATAGCTCTGACCTGACTTGGGACTCACTCTTTGTCTTAGACTGGCCTCGAGTTCATGGCTGTCCTCAGTCTCCAACGTAGTGAGATTATAAACATGAACTATCATGCTGGCCTTCCATTCTATTTTCAAGCTTTCGTGTGTGTGTGTGTGTGTGTGTGTGTGTTTTGTCTGTGTAGTGTGTGCTCTGTGTGTGTGTGTTTGTGGGGTTTTTTTTGTCTGTGTAGTGTGTGCTCATGCATACATATATGTGTTTATATCTCTGGGCTTTAAGTGTGCAAATATGTTCTACTGTCAAAGCAATAAAAAAAAACAACTGAGAAATAAGGAATTTTAAAATCAAACCTGTAGAGGCTCCCATTACTTAGATTTGAGGTGTCTTGAGAGTCAGCTTGTGTAAATGTCTTCCCTCCCCACCCCCCCACAGGGTTTCTCTGTGTAGCCCTGGCTGTCCTGGAACTCACTTTGTAGACCAGGCTGGCCTCGAACTCAGAAATGCGCCTGCCTCTGCCTCCCAAGTGCTGGGATTAAAACATTCGCCTCCACCACCCGGCTTGTAAATGTCTTCTTACCACTGGTTACCTTTAATGGATTGGTGGAAGGCTGGGTGCAAGGGTAGGGATAGTAAAGTGGAACCGGGATGGAAGCGAGAGACTTGAGTTTGATAAGAAGGACACGCAGTAATTGGCATGTGGCTCCATACTAGGGCTCAGCAGTAATTGTCCCTTCAGCTTTCCTTTGGGAGCGTGAAATGAGGAACATGTGTGTTCTGATTAGCAGCATGTCAGAAATGAATCATGATTACGGCTTTGGTCTGGTGCACAGACTACGCTTTGGACTAGTGATTTCCTCCCTCCCCAAGCAAATCTCTTTAATTAGCTTAAGATCTCCAGGTCTTTGGGGGCTGGTGGAGTAATTGCTAGCGGGAACCCCACGTTTCTCCTTCAGAGCTCGTGTGCTCTGGCCATCCAAGACCTTACCTCCCCAAACCAGACTGTTGGCATCTTTCAGTTTCTGAAACTGGTTGTACCTATGGATAGGGTGAGAGAATAGCTCCCAGGAAAGGGGAGAGAATGCGTCCTGAGCAGATCCAGGCATGGGCTGGCTTCTGATTCATTTTCCTTGTGTTTTGGATCCACCAAATTCTCCTTAGCTTACATCACCTGAGGTGGCTCTGCTGTTCCTTATCTAACTCCCTCCCCCTCCCCTTTTTCTCTCTTTCTCTTCTCTCTCTCTTTCTCTCTCTCTCTCTCTAAGGTTTTGCACTGAAGTAAGTGGGATCTGCCTTTGTTTATAAAGCCATTTGAAGCAGTACAGTCACATGACTGGCTCTCTGCACCCCTCCTCCTTGTTGGTGGTATCCATTTGTGCATTTCTGGCCTCACCAAGTTTTCTGCAATCGTTTGCTCTCTTCTGCCTGGAAACTCAAGGCGGAGATAATAAAATGATGGAGATAGTAAAAAGTAGGAGTTGGCCTTGGTTTTTAGCAGTTGCTAGGCTTGCCTGTTTTGTTTTTGTTTTTTTTTTTTTTTTTTTTTTTTTGCTGGGTTCCAACTCATCCAGAACCGAATTACAGAGGTGTCAAGCAGGTCAGGGCAAGGTGGTTTATATACTGACCAATACATAAGGAATATACATTCTGCTACTAGTCATTGTGGGAACTCCATCCCGGAAAGATGCACAGGTTGGAGTGGGAAAGAGAGACCAAGGTCAGCACGCTCTCACTCTCCTGTATTTCTGCCACCCCCACATCCTTACACCCTTCCAAAAAACAAAAACCCTATCTCTTTCCTGGGCTTGGCACACAGTCAGTCAGCCTTTGATAGATATGTTTTCTGCCTAAATAAATAAATGCATGATTAAGCCAAAAAATACACACACAAACCTCACTTGGTGCTCCATGGTGACTTTTCTTTTTTTTTTTTAATGGGCTACTCACAGAGCTGGTCAACTGCTTTGTAAACTCTACTCTAGGAAACAGACTTGGGCTTTTAGCTACTACACCATTTTGATATTTAATGAGCAGAGAATTAAAGGTACTTGTTTGTTGCCTGTTATTCAAAACCTATAAATGCCAAAGCCTGAGGCCTCAGGGTGTTACATTCTTAGTTAATTAACCACCCCCACTCTCTGCACTAACGGTAGCTTTTAATTTGTTCCAAAGGGAGCTGGGAAGCCAGGCCCCATGCCTGAAGCTCTGCTGTGGAGTTTCCTTTGCTTGGTGCGCTACAGTATAAGCAGGGCTCCAGTATGAGTGAGGCTACGGTATGAGCAGGGGCTACTGTGTGAGTGAGGCTATGGTATGAGTGGGGCCACAGTGTGAGCAGGACCACTGTGTGAGTGGGGCTATGGTGTGAGCAGGGTTACAGTATGAACAGGGCAGAAGCAACAACAAGGACCCGACGAAGCTGTGTGCAGGACGGAGGGGGCACTTCACTGCTCTAAAGGAGTAAAATTCAAGATGCAAGAATCCTATACCACAGTCTAGCCATAAGTCAAGAAGCAAAAGCTTGGGCTGGAGAGATGGCTCAGTGGGTAAGAGCACCGATTGCTCTTCCGAAGGTCATGAGTTCAAATCCCAGCAACCACATGGTGGCTCACAACCATCCGTAATGAGGTCTGACACCCTCTTCTGGTGTGCCTGAAGACAGCTACAGTGTACTTATAATAAATAAATAATAAATAAATCTTTAAAAAAAAAAAAAAAAAAAAAAAGAAGCAAAAGCTTGAACACAAAATGGTGGCTGTGGGGTAGCATCCCTCCCAAGCATCAGGCTGCTGTGGCCAGTTTCCAGAGAATGTCACAGGTTTTAAAGCTATCTGAAGACAATGGTGTCCCAGGATGGTTTAAGTCCCATTTAGAACAGATTCAAGGCAAGTTGTGCTTTAAGTATGACACTCCCCTTTCCAATAGAAAGCAGGCCAAATGGCAAGGTGGGAACAGGACTACATTCTGTGTGCTTGCAGTATAGCTCAGTTGGTAGTCTTGCCTGATTTGCACGAAGCCCTTCTGTGTTTGATCCCTAGTGCTAGTATACGTTGACGCTGGCCTAGAATCCAGCACTCAGGAACAAGAGGCAAGTGGATTGAGTTCAAACACTCAAATGGAGTTTGAGGTTTGCCTGGGCTAGGGAACCTGTCTCAAAAAAAAAATTTTTTTTTTTTTTTTGACTAGGCACAGTGACCTTTAATTTCAGCAGAGGGCAGGTGGTTTTCTACACCAGCCTGGTTTTCCGTAGCCAGTTCCAAGCAGCTAAGGAACTTTGAGAAAGCTGGTAACAACCTTCAGTGGACAGACTATACAGTACACACTAGGAATGGAACTTCAAGAGCATTCATACAAAAGAACTGAGATGTGTGTGTTTTATTTTTTTAATCCTTCTCCCACCTCCTTTTCTTTTTAAAAACACACCTATCCCGGCAGGGAGATGAGTTTAAAGAGCAGCCCCAGCTTTCACGTGTTTCTCACCTGGCTGCCGCTCAGTCTCTGGAAGCTTTGCAGAGCCAAACACTTGGCATCTGTCCCCTCTTAAGTCCTACACTAGTCCTTCCTTTCAAATGGCTTTGTTCTTGTGCTTGTAGCTCAGGGAAGTTCAGCAACCTGCCTGAGGTCACATAGTACAGGGCATTGACATCTGATAAACTTAAGCTCCACCCCCTTCACTCCAGATGGCCTCCAGTCAAACCCGCAGAAACCCATCTCTTGGCAGGATTTCAAGGCCCAGCTTTGAGAGATCAGTGTTTCCTGTCTGACTGAAGCCAGGACAATGTGTAGCTATGACAATACAAGTGACAATGAATAGCTATGGGTACTCCAGGGGAGACCAGCCTGCCCTGGCGCATGCTGTGTGTGCATGTTACACTGAGATTCATCTATACTGTGGTTGGAACATGCACGTGTTGGGTCTCAAACCCAGGGCAAGTGGCTGACTAAGGTGACTATTTAACATATGCAAGTGGACCTGGTCACCAGCTTCTCCCAGAATCCCTGAGTACTTCCTAGTTTCAGGGTATGCCTGACATCCTCTGCACCCTGTCCTGAACTCTCCAGCCTGAGGTGGGAGGCCTTTTTGTCTACCTTTTACTCTCCTGGCTCTTCCCTCTCTCCTCTCTCCTCTCCTCACAAGGCCTGGCTCAGGGTCATATTCACTTTGGACTCTCCCACATGTCCCTACCTCTGGCTATGCTGTCCTTCATATCTACAGTAAACTTTCTCCTCCACCATACCTAAGAGCAGTCATGTCTGTCTATCCTTCCTTCCTTCTTTCTTTTTTCATTCAGCTTTTCATCCAGTTGTTGCTCTGAAAATTACCTTGAACTTCATGGCATAAGATGACCCAAAGCTCCTGCCATTCTGGAGGTCAGAATTCTGAGTGTCAAGCCACTGATCTCAGTGTTGGCAGTGTTGGCTCCTCCTTGATGCTGCATCCGTTCCTTGCCTGGCCCAACCTGTAGAGGCTGCCCAGTCTGGTTCAATAGCTCTTTCCACTTCTGTCCTCAAGTATGAATCATTCTCCAGTCAGCCAATCTCCCTCTTCATCCTTGCTCTGCAGTCACACCTCTGGTTTTCTGATACAAACCCTTCAAGGTCTTCTAAGACTCTTCACATTGGCCCACCAGGATGACCCAGAACACTGTCCCCATTTCAGCATCACTGAATGTACTTGATTCACACAATCCTTTCCACTGTACGTAAAATAAGTCTCAGGTTCTAGGGCATGGATGTGGGTGTGTTTAAGAGGTTTTCATTTCTGTCTGTCTCCCCCCCCCCCTACCCCCCACCCCCCGCCCCGCCTCGAGACAGGGTTTCTCTGTATAGCCCTGGCTGTCCTGGAACTCACACTCTGTAGACCAGGCTGGCCTTGAACTCAGAAATCCGCCTGCCTCTGCCTCCCAACTGCTGGGGTTAAAGACAGGCAGCCACCACTGCCTGGCTGTCTGACTTAATATAAGGGAAACAACAGTGTTTTGTGAGCTAGCCTGGGCACAGTGTTTCTAAGGTGGCTCCTGCAGAGCAGCTAAAACAGTTTGGATGTGAGTAAGGGCAGCAGCCCCACGGAAGATCTACTGCTCACATGCCGAGAAACTCACAAGAACATTAAAGTACAGGCAAGAGCTGGTAGCCAGGGGGGTACCCTGTTTCTGAGCTTCATTGATATACATGATTAGTTACAGGACTTCAGGGCGCCAGTTGTCTGTGGAATTGAAATCTCCACCACATTTGTGTTCACAGAAGTGCCACGCTTGTGGAATTTTATTGACTGCAATGACTGTGAGTGGCCAGTGAATAGACAGGCAGACTGTGTCAGGACCATAATGTGTTTAAGGACCAGACTAGATAAGTCAGGCAACCTATTGGGAGCAAGACCTGGGTGATGGGAAGGGGTTCATGGGGAACATGAAGAGAAGGGAATTCTGGGGATACAGGAATGCCTAAATGGCATTGAAATGATTTACGGGGTCGTGGCTGTGGTGGGGATTGGTTGAGGAGTTAGGCAGTTAAGGGCACATCAGGAATATGGTATAGAGGGAGCCTGTGAAGGACTGAGACTTTGGGGACAAAGGAAGACAGATGATGGACGTGTTTGTACCTCACCTTTATGCCAAAGCCACTTGAAGTCAAGGTCTGGGTCTGATTTATAGCTAGATACTCAACCCTGAGGGCTCAGGACACATTGGAAACATCCGTGGGTGATGGGTAGGTGCCACACACAAGTCTCACTGTCCCTGAAGCCAGCTCCCCAAATTTCAGAAACCTTATTTGGATTAATTTAGGCTCTTGTATGCACAGCACAGCACAGCACATATACATAGCAGCCTTTGCAAATGCCTGCTAATTGCTGTTAAAAACATGACTGAAATGGAAAGGGAGGGGGAGCAAACAAAAGATAAGGGGAAAGCCAACCAAGTTCCTGAAAGTTGTGTACTTGGTCACTAGAGCCCCTGACACCTGCTCTTTTTTTTTTAAATAAGTTTATGTGGTTCTTTATTTTATGCATATGAGTACACACTGTAGCTGTCCAGATAGTTGTAAGCCTTCATCTGGTGTTGGCAATTGACTTTTTTTAGGACCTCTGCTCCCTTTGGTCGACCCCACTCTCTCAAGCCCAAAGATTTACTTATTATTATAAAAATAAGTACACTGTAGCTGTCTTCAGACGCACCTGAAGAGGGCGTCAGATCTCATTATGGGTGGTTGTGAGCCACCATGTGGTTGCTGGGATTTGAACTCAGAACCTGTGGAAGAGCAGTCAGTGCTCTTACCCACTGAGCCATCTCACCAGCCCGACACCTGCTCTTAAATGGAATGTTTTTCTTGTTGAAAAATACTTGGATGCGGCTCCATCGTCTTCTTCCCTCTCCCAGAAGGAAACTGCTGTGCACATTCTTTTAAAACAAACAGACAAACCAGTTCAGATACTTGGATTCAGATACAGTAGAGGGGAGCTGTGTCTGTCGGTTGTTGGCTGTAAACACCGATCTTGGCCTCTACACTGGTTTTCCTGTCTGGATGCTGCTCTTTTCATCAGTGTTCTAGTCCAGTTACCAGCCTCTGCTCTCTCAGGCTCTGTGTACATCTTGTACGCGTTGTCCCTACCCTTCATTCATCATCCTTACTCAGGTTCTGCCTTGAGGAGGAACCCTGTGTTTCTCTGCTGCTGGCTCTTTACATATGTTTAGCCACGTGCACTCTCTTCTGTAAGTGGGGAATGCTCGGTGTGCACTGTATCTGTATCCAGTTAGACTCCTGTGAAAGGATGAGCAAGCACCAGGCTACTTCATGTGGGTTCGTTGCAAACTACCGCACCTAAAGCAACGTCTGGCTCACTGTGGGCCGTGAGTTTGTTCATATCCTGGGGCTCTGTAAGGGGGAGGAATGGTGCAGTTGGCAGCTTTGAACTTTCCTAGAGGGCTGTGGGAATTGGATTGTCCTCTTCCTGCTTGTTTCTTGGGTCTCTGCCTCCTGGAAGCCAGGCAACTTCTGTTTGCACAGACCCGACACCTGAGGAGTGATGGATGCTCTTAATATTTCACTGTCCGGAGTTTCATATCCTGAGATGAGTTCTAGATTCTCACAGTAGGCAAAGAAAAAAGGGTGGGTGGGAAGG
This sequence comes from Mastomys coucha, assembly GCF_008632895.1. NCBI lineage: Eukaryota > Metazoa > Chordata > Mammalia > Rodentia > Muridae > Mastomys > Mastomys coucha. The sequence goes on from NW_022196915.1 coordinate 13,529,787, forward strand.
GAAGCAGGAGCAAGAAGGGAGCCCCAGGGGTTACTTGAGTCATCTAGTTGGTTTAGGTTTGGTACTTTTGCTTTCTTATTCCTCACTTGGTGTGTCTGTGTGTCTCCGTGCCTGGCTGGCTCTTTTCTGCACAGCTGTGATTTTTTTTTTTTCCAAGGCCTGTGTATATCTGAACTCAGGGATATGGTTTCAGTGAGCATGCCTGGCTTCGGGATAAGCAGCATGAACATGGCTGGAGCATATGGAAGTGATGGGGTTGTGGCCTGAAATCCTGCACCCATCAGGAGTGTTCTCCATATTGTGTCTCAGTGTAACAATTGCCCATTAAACACCAGGCTGCCAGCATATGGTTTTCCCCAACATCTTCCTTGTTAAGTGGAAAAACTTTAGCTGTGTGGTTAAAATATTTTCCCATCATTTAGCACTTTAGAATTAACATATTTTGGGGAATTCCCCAATTAATACCGAATGGCATTTTTGCAGATTATTAGAGAGAGATTTAGACAGCGTCAGTAGACCTGGCTTGGCTGACCCAGAGCAACCCTTTCTCTTAGGATCAGCCTTGGGGTTAGGAAGAGGTGGGGTCGTCGTGAGAATCTGGTGCTCCCTCTGTGGCCACTGTAATTAGAACAGGAAGCCTGTTGGAGTTGTTACCCTACTATTAAGGCTACAGATGGCTAATGGCCACATCACTGAGAATTAAGAGTTGGACCTTAAAAGTCCTTTTTTTCTTTTATGACCCACCCCGTGTATTTCCAACGTAGGTATGGAGGCGAGGCAGTGAAGAATTTTCTCATTAAAAGTAATGGCTTATTCCCACGTTCATTCCTAGTCTTGGAATGAGAACTGGTTTCCGTAGACTTGAGGAATTGCCTGTCTGTCTTGCCTTGCTAGAGCTTTCGGATGAGGCTGTCTGGTGGGCGAATTTAATAGCCAATCAGAGGATCCAACTGGAAGGACTCCATCTGGCAGTCTTGGTCTCTATCCTAATTGTACTGCTAATGAATTATTTAACCCCTAAACAGACCAGTCTGCTCCTGTTATCTTAGGCAAAGAGTGCCCAAGATCCCTAGTGGATTAGAGGATGTTGGACTAGAGGGTGTTTGGAGTGGGTGGGTGGGTGGAGTCATGAGACTGTGCTAGGAGGAGCTGACCTATAGTACTGACCTGTCCATGGGCCTCTACAATGCTTTGTGTGTTTAGATTCTGTGGGGAATCTGTGCTGGGAAAGTTAAGTTGGCTTCACTCTGTGTCATGCTCTCTTGTTTTCCCACAGGGAGTGGGGCCGGCCAGCAGAAACAGCGGGCTGCACAACATCACCTTCAGATATGACAGTAAGTAACCAGCTTGACCACAGAGAAAGGGGCCCTTTCCAAAATCCAAAACTCCCACATTTGTACTTTGTTGAGGACATTGCAGATCCTGGGGTTGAGGACTTTTCTGAGCCTGTTCAGGTTTGTCAACAGTTAAAGCATCGAAGCTCCATTAAGCTACCAAAGTGTTTGAGAGCTCAAGTGTCTTCAACTGAGGTCAAGTGTCTTCAACTCAGGATATAGCCTGTGTTTAGGAGGAAACACAGAAGTCAGTAGTTCGCACTAGAGGACAAGGCAAGGATGGAGACTGTGGCAGACTGGGCAGTCTGTCTGATCTGAAGTGGGTGCCGCTTCCTAACTCCAGCTCATTGTGGTCTTGTGGAATTCCCACTGGGAGTGGCTAGATGTGGTTTCTAAGAATAGCCAGAAGTTCTAGGAATAACTACCCCACTTCATCAAATACTTTTCAATATTGGCCTTTTATTTAAGTTTTTTTTCTCCCTCACAGACAAGAGTGGGCCAAGCAGATCTGTGTTTCAGGGTGGCCCAGGGGTCTCTAGTTGGGCATCTCTGACGTAGGTTTCGGTACCAAGTTCAGTTTCCTGTCTGTCTGTGTGAGGTGTAATAAGTGACTTAACTTTTCCTTACCATCAGTTGGAGGCTGAAATGGGGTGGTACTTATACTGTCTCCCCTTGTGGCAGGCTTGCTGTGGATGCTCGGTAAACACTGTCCGCTAGTGTTACAGGTTGGTCCAAGTGTGTGTGTGAATACAAGAAGCAGTATTTTTTGCTGAACTTTCCTGACTGAATTGTTTTCTAAGGACAAGGTGACTTTCCCTCTGATTAAACATTTACAGTCTGTTCTGAGCAGCTAGTGTCCTTCCTCAGAAGCAAGTTAGCTAGAGCTCCGAGTATTTTCACCATATAAGCACCGATTTATATGTTAACTTGGTAAGAGGGACCACAGCTCGTTTTTGTTGGCTCTTGACTGCTCAATTCATCTCTTAGAGAAGATCAATCGGCTGTCCTCTGACCAAGCTTGGGTTGTTGAGGTCATGAATACAGCCTGACAATTTTGAGATAGGAATACGTGTTTTAAATTCACATCCACAGATGCCAGCTTGAGTATTTTAATTTACCCAGAAAGACTTACACATGACGACCAGGCACTTCCTGTCCATGGTGTGTGTATGTTTTAGGTAAATGCCAAGATGGGAATGAAAGGTTTGCAAGCCTATGTTACTTGATTCTGCTAAGTAAAGCCATGTGTAGAGGATTGCTCTTTGAGTTAGTGATTACTAATCTATGCCCTGGTGGATCTTGTATTAGCATCCAGGGCTCATCTGCAAACAAACATTGCGTCTGTAATTTAATATGGATTTTTGTGTGTTGGGAAGCTATGCCTGCCGAACTTAAACATATCTTATGGTTGTCTTTTTTGTTTTTGCTTTTTGTGTGTGTGTGTGTGTGTGTGTGTTTTTGACACAGAGTCTGGTGTAGCCCAGGCGCTCCTTGTCACTTAGTCATTACTTTCTTCTTAATTCTTCATCATTTAATTAGACTTTAATTCATGGTTCACTTCAGCTTCTGAAATACTTGAAGTTCAGTTAATTTTTTTTTTTTTTTTTTTTTTTTTTTTTTTTTTAGTTTTTGGCAAAATATCATTTAGTCAGAAAGTTTTTTGTTGTTGTTGTTAACTATAATTGAAAAGTTTAGACCAGCTAATAATTGATAAAGGTCATGTTTTTAATACTGTATTCAGTGTTTTATAGTAAAAAAGACATTTATCTCTTCTGTAAAGAACTTTCTGATCAGTCAACTGATTACTAGTTCTGTTTAAAATAGTTAAGAACCAAGCTAGGTGCGGTGGTGTACACCTTTAATCCCAGTACTCCAGAAGCAGGTGAAACTCTGCCAATTCAAGACCAGTCTGGTCTACAGATTGAATTTCAGGACAGCCAGAGCTACATAGTGAGACCCTGAAGGGAGGAAAAAGTCATCAGCAAAAGTCATTATGAGTCCTAACAATGGCTAGACACTTCTAATAGGCATGTGAGTCTGCACACATACGCGTTGCTGGTGTTAGTGTATGTACACAGACACATGATCATCTTATGTCATAAGACATTTATCATTAAGCACAATATGTAACATTATGTAAAATAGTAGTCATGGTCTTATTATCATCTCTCTAATATAAGAGTTTGTTGGGGCTGGGTTATGAGAAGAAAAAAAGTTAAAAACTAGTTATCGAGTTTCTACCACAACTACCACAACATAAAGATCTTATTTTCTATCCTTTGTCATTTGATGTAGTAAAGAAAGAAAATGTTTTGCCTTTAAGACATAGATGAATTTCACACGTCTCCTAGTCTCTTCTGACCCTGCGAGCCACATTTCTTTTTTAGACTCTGAGGGGGGTTATGCCTAAGGAAGTTTTAATACATTTCTGCCTATATTCTTGTATTTGTGGAAACCCTGTTGTCAGTTTTGGCATCAGGAGTGGGAAAGGGTAAAACCTGGTACTCCTGTTCATTTGTCTCTTCAGATCTCAGTAAGCGGGCTTCTTTTGTATTACAGACCTCAGTAAATGAAGATACTGGAGCTCAACAGGTGTGAGAAGATCTTGTCTTTTCCTATACTGGGAAAAACTAAACTGGCCGCAGTTAGGATTTTTGCAGGCTGAACACTTTGAACTCAGAACTTAAGCCAACAGTAAGAGCAGCTAGATATCTTGCCCCAACCTAGCTCAAGTTCCCCTTAAGCTGCATGTCATCATTCTGCCCCTGTACAAGTCAGTGATGAGTTCTCAGCCACCTAGCTGATGTCTTGGGCCATAGTTTTTTAATATGTACAATATAGGGGTTGGACTGGTTGTTGATACACCCTTTCTCCACTCTCTGTATTCAGTACACATTTTAAGAGCATTCCCTTTTTTTTTTTCCATTTTCATGTGTTTATACCTATATACACATTTGTATATGTGTAGGTGCACATGTGTGGAAATGTATGTGCATGTGTGTACATATAGTTGGGTGTGCACATGGAGTCCAGAAGTTGATATCAGAGTGATCTGAGATCACCCTTCCACCTTATTCATGGAAACAAGTGAGATTCACCAGAGAAAAACCCATTCAATAGCCTAAAAACCATTTTAGGCTAAAGTTAGAGTAAGCTTAATACTGACCAAGATATGGACTTTGGTTAGGAGCGTTCCATGAAATTTCCTAGCTAAAAATGGTCCCTTGTTACAGGGCTTTATAAGACAAGCCTATAGGAAACAACTGTAACTTCCAGCACTCCAGGAGGTTAGCTGGTCCTTAGGCAGGTGGTGCTTAACAGGTTAATTCTGGGCATTACACAAGATCTCTTAGTCAAACCCACCTCTTGCTGCGATGGTCAGTCTCAATAGCCTACTTGGTCTGGGGATGCCCTGCCGATACCTCCCAAAGCTGGAACTGCCGGACAGCAACTATGCCCACAAAGCTGGTGATCTGAATCTCCAGTCCAAATACTAGGAATGCGAGCAGTTTAACCACTAAGCCCCCTCCCTCCTCGAAGATTCATGTTTTAGTTAGTATAGGTAGAATTTAGTTGGTGTGTTTATTTTTGTTTTTCGAGACAGGGTTGCACTATGTTGCCCTGGCTGTCCTGCAACTTTGTAGACTAGCTTGGCCTCAAACTCACAGGGCTTTGCCTGCCTCTGCCTCCTGAGTGCTAGGATTAAAGACCGGCACCACCACTGCCTGGCGGACTTTAGTAGTATTACTTACATCCTTTTAAGTAATACTGAAATAAAAATGCAGCTGGTTTTGAAGCACTTGATGTTTAACAAGGAGAACCTTGCCTGATGTGGTCGGGCAAGAAGTGTAGAGGCGTGCAGGTAGTATATGAATATATTTTAGTAAAAACAAAACAAAACAAAACAAAAATATCTGCTGGGCAGTGGTGGCACACGCCTTTTAATCCCAGCACTTGGGAGGCAGAGGCAGGCAGATTTCTGAGTTCGAGTCCAGCCTGGTCTACAGAGTGAGTTCCAGGACAGCCAGGGCTACACAGAGAAACCCTGTCTTGAAAAACAAAACAAAACAAAACGAGTATCATGCTGAAAGACTTGGAAGGTGCCTCCCCCCAACCCCCAGTCTTCACCTAGGTGAGAGTATGGATGAGCTTTGCTTGGTTCATATGTTCATATACTGTCTTCTGTTACCTCCTGAAGTGTTTTTAGTTTTAAAAATGGGGAATGAGCAGTGCAGCTTACAAGGGGAATGCAGCAGCCTCACCAAGCTCCTTAGATATGCCGAGTCTTTCACCCCAGGGGAATGTCCCGTAGATTTGGACTTTAGGACCTGAAGCCCTTCGCAGTAGACAGAGTAGGAAATACGCAGTAGAAGAGACGATTTGAGTGGAATCGTGAGAATGGAATGGAGACAAGCAGTGTGGACACTATGGGTTGATATCTGCTGTAGAAGCCACGGAACAGTTACCCTCAGCAAGGCCGTCTGCCTTAGTGTGGTAATTCTCTGAAGTTCCAGCAGGATTCTGGCTCAGAGCTTCTGGGGCCTTTGAATGTACATTCAGCTTATATATAAGGTGGTAGCTAAGTAAGGTGATAGTTCCTTTGGCACTCTTGGACCAAAAAAAAAAAAAAATCAAAGAAAATGTTAGGTTTTTTTTTTTTTCCCTTTAGCCATTAAGTAGGGGCTTTGGAGTTTGGGAATTGTGGGTATCTCTGTGGAAAGCAACTTTGAGAATGTTAGGTGGAGGCCCCATCACTCAGGGTTCAAACATGGTGCCTTGTGTTGCAGGCAGTGAGTCATTTAACAGTTTGCCTGTGAAATTACTCCCCTGTGTGGACTCACACCCGAATGTTAGTTCCTTTTCCCTGGTGACTTTGCCCCCTCTGTGTCTTCTAAAAACAAACACACAGACAGAACTGATGTCAGTCCTTCCTGGTTTCCTTCAAACAGCCTAGCAGTAAGGAGAGAAACAAAAGACAACAAAGCTAACGACTGACACAAAAGCCTGCTCTGTAGCCTAGCCGTCCTAGCCATCCTAGTGAGGTCCAGGGATTTAATTCAGGAGGGGGGTGTTGCTGCGGTTATGGCCCTCTGAAACTCCTTATGTTCCTCCAGCTACAGGCAGCTTTAGTATCTTCTGTGAGCTTTTGGCGGAATTGATAGTAGGAGTAGATTTGGCACTTCTAGCCATACTCTGCCTAGTCTAGTAAGATGACATTGAAAAATAAAGGTTAAAGACTTAACTATCAATTTTTCCAACTCTAGACTGTACCACCTACTTGAATCCCGTCGGGAAACACGTGATCGCTGATGCCCAGAACATCACCATCAGCCAGTATGCTTGCCATGACCAAGTGGCAGTCACCATTCTTTGGTCCCCAGGGGTCCTTGGTAAGTGTTAGCACGCATGTCCTCCGTGGGGGGTGGATGGTGCTGGTATGAGTGGCTGTGTGTGGTGGCCTCCAGGCAGGCAGGTGTTGACAGTGAAGCCGAGAGTGCTCTGGACACTGGCCTGCTTTGTGTTTTTATACTCCAGTCAGGGACACACACACACACACACACACACAGTGTCCCCATGGTCTGTGTTTTGTTTCTTTGTTTGAGTTTCAAAAGATAAATGTGACTGGTAGATTTTTGTAGATTTACTCTCATTTCATAGTCAGAAATAGGGAGCTGACAGTGTTTTTTGGAGGCGCCTGTAGTCTGTCCAGGGCACATTGGCCTTGGCCTTCAGCATTAGTGGTCTCTGAGCTCACAATAACGTGAGGGCCCATCTATGGCATATTTGATTTTTTTTTTTAAAGGAAAATTCTTGTTTTCATAAGAAAGCATGAAATCATTGAGTTTAAAGTTGGAGACCAAGTTGAATTTTTTAGACCTTGTAGGCCAACAAAATTCAGAGTGAAATAAAGAAATAGAAAGCAAGCAAGCCCCACTTCTTTGGCCAAGTTGTTTGGCCAAATCTATCCTTTTTTTGGAGGGGTGGGGTGGTTGAGACAGGGTTTCTCTGACCCTGGCTCTCCTCATACTCATTGTGTATACCAGCTGGCCTCGAACTCATATCTGTGTGCCCCTGTTTCTTGAGTGCTGGGATTATACTTGTGTGCGGGATTATGCACCAGGCTGAGTCTGTCTTGAATGAATTAATACCTAAGAGGATGGAATAGCTAAGCCAAGATGAACTAAGATTCAATTCCATTCAACTGAACTTGATTGGTAAATTTTGTTTGTTTGTTTGTTTTTTGTTTTGTTTGTTGAGACAGGGTTTCTCTGTGTAGCCCTGTCCTGGAACTCATTCTGTAGACCAGGCTGGCCTTGAACTCAGAGATCTGCCTGCCTCTGCCTCCCAAGTGCTGGAGTTAAAGGCATGTGCTACCACCGCCCGGCTGTTTTTTGTTTTTTTGAAACAAGATCTCATGTATCCCTGGCTAGCCTTAAACCTACTCTGTAGCCCAGGATGGCCTCCAGACTCTGATTCTCCTGACTCCACATGTTTTCACCTCAAAAGTGCTGGGAGTAGAGTTGTGTACCAGTACACTCAGCAGCTCCCTCTTGTCTTCCTATGTAGTTAATGCTGGCTTCAACTCACTGTCCTCCTGTCTATGCCAGCCAAAAGCTGGAATCCTATGTGTGTACTACCATACTACCAAAAGGCTGGGTGTGTGTGTACTCCCGTGCTTGGTTGGGATCCTGTGTGCACTGCCATGCTTGGTTGTGGGATCCTATGTGCACTGCCATGCTTGGTTGTGGGATCCTGTGTGCACTGCCATGCTTGGTTGTGGGATCCTGTGTGCACTGCCATGCTTGGTTGTAGGATCCTGTGTGCACTGCCATGCTTGGTTGTGGGATCCTGTGTGCACTGCCATGCTTGGTTGTGGGATCCTGTGTGCACTGCCATGCTTGGTTGGGATCCTGTGTGCACTGCCATGCTTGGTTGGGATCCTGTGTGCACTGCCATGCTTGGTTGGGACTGGTCTTTCATATGAAGCATTTAAACTGCAGAGCCCTGACTTCCCTGGTGGTTGGTGGACAGAGAAAGCTGCCTAAGAACAACTGCTGCTGTTATCAGAACCTAGGTCCCAGCCCTGCACCATCTTTCTGACTGTACTGGTCTTAGACATTTTTTTCAGGATGTGGCCAGGGAGAAGTTAAAGAAAGCCTAGATTTCTTAATCTGAATAGAAACATCCCAGAGATACAGTGTAGGAGTGAGCGTGAGAGAGAGGGAAGATGGGGAGGTGTTGGGCCAACTTATCTGTCCACATAAATACTGCTAGGTTTAAACCCTATGCATTTCCAGAGATAATTTTATCCTAACACATAATGATTAAGATTATTCTCTGGGGGCTGGAGAGATGGCCTAGTGGTTAAGAGCATCGACTGTTCTTCCGAAGGTCGTGAGTTCAAATCCCAGCAACCACATGGTGTCTAACAACCACCTGTAATGAGATCCGATGCCCTCTTCTGGTGCATCTGAAGACAGCTACAGTGTACTCATTTATAATAATAAATAAACCTTTTAAAAAAAGATTATTCTCTGAATAAAAGAAGCAGTCACTCCATTTAAGGCTTAAATGGCCAACCCTTGATCTGACAAAGAGCAGGCTCCCTCTCTAGAAGAGAGTAAGAGGTGTAAGCTGGTGTTGGGATGAGAAATGATGATTTAGGGTGGGGTTGGGTGGAGTGGGGGGGACACGGAAGGGATCTGTCTATCGAGTTGACACCTCGGAAGTCAGGGGAGTGCAAAGGTTAAGGACAGTGGCTGCAAGCTCAGTGCTTCCAGGCGTTGTTTACCACGTGACTGACAAGGGTAGGAAGGTCAGTTTCTCTAGCCTTACTTTTCCCATCTGTAAGTGGGATGGTAGTACCTGCCTCCCATGTTTGTTAGGAGGAATTCATGAGAGTTTCTCCACATTTAAGGAGAGATGCGTCACAGGCATTGGCTTTGCTGCCTTAGCCTACCTCCAGCTCTATATTTAGTACTATGATTTCAGTTTGCCCACTGAAAAACAAGGCCCAGCCCTGCTCTGATGGCGCGTGCCTTTAATCCCAGCACTTAAGAAGCAGAGGCAGACATGTCTCTTGAGTTCGAGGCTAGCCTGGTCTACAGAATGAGTTCCTGGGACAGCCAGAGCTACAGAGAAATCCTGTCTTGAGAAAACAAAAAGGGGCTGGAGAGATGGCTCAGTGGTTAAGAGCACTAGCTGCTCTTCCAAACATCCTGAGTTCAATTTGCAGCAACTACATGACTCATAACCATCTGTAATGGGGTATGATTCCATCTTCTGGAGTGAGTAAGTTAAAAAAAAAAAAAAA